>NC_056728.1:600648549-600781746 GCF_019279795.1 Protopterus annectens | reverse complement strand
GCAGTGAGGAAACTCAGACTGCGAATCCTTTCATGGTTCCTCCTTCCAGCGTCCCTGAGGGACTGCCCGACTGTGCGTCTCCGGAGCCAGTCGGGGGTCGATTCTCGACACATCCAAGGGCCTGGGGTTCCATCACTCAGGATCAGTGGGTGCTTCGTATCATCGCCGGAGGTTACACCATCCCCTTTATCCGTCCTCCACTGTCAAGGAAAATCCCGGACGTGCCACCCAGTCAATGGGGTCAAGCAGTCATAGAGGTCGCAAAGCTGCTCGGAAAGGGAGTCATCCAGCCAGTCCCCGCAGATCAGACCAGATTAGGAACTTACTCAGTTATTTTTGGTGCCGAAAAGAACAGGGGACTTGAGACCCATTCTGGACCCCAGCCACCTAAACCGCTTCGTAAAGAAGTCCAAGTTCCGGATGGTCACGTTGCAATCCATTTTCCCATTGCTGGAAAAAGGAGAATGGATGTGCTCCATCGATCTCAAGGAAGCCTATTATCACATTAAGATAAACAGGGCGTCCAGGATACATTTACGCTTCCACCTAGGAGCCAGTCACTTCAGTTCCAAGCCCTGCCCTTTGGTCTCACCACAGCCCCCAGGGTGTTTACCAAATGTCTGGCAGTGGTGACTGCTCGCCTGAGACGTCTGGGATTCCAGGTATTTCCGTATCTAGACGACTGGCTCCTCACCACCCCCACCAAGCATCTTCTTATTCAAGCCGTAAGTGCTACCATCGAGTTGGGACATCTATTAGGAATTACATTCAACTGGGAAAAAGTCTGTATTGCTGCCATCACAGTGTGTTGCCTTTATAGGCGCAGAGCTAGACTCTGTCTGCTTACTCTGCAGCAGCTCCTGCCAATGTTGAGCAAGAATGCATGGATGGTGACATTGGATTTAAAGGAGGCTTACCTACACATCCCAATCAGACAGGAGTGCAGAAAATACCTCAGGTTCAAGGCCGGATCGAAACATTACCAATTCTCTGCGCTGTTCTTTAGCTTTTCTACTGCGCCCAGGGTCTTCACCAAGTGCCTGGCACCAGTAGTAGCTTATTACAGACTCAAGGGAATTCAAATTTACCCTTATCTGGACGACTGTCTTATTCAAGCAGATAGCAAGGATGTCTTACTCCAGCATCTGGAATTTGTTCAAAATCTTCTCAAGTACCTGGGATTCACTCTGAACATAAAAAAGTCATATTTGACACCCACACAGCAGATAACTTTTCTGGGTGCTCTTCTAAACACAACAACCCAGATGGCATTCCTGACATCCGAAAAGCAACTGCAGCTGGCTTCAACTTTCAAAACCTTGGCATCAATAACTCTGCTTACTGCAAGGAAATTCCTGCAGGCTTTGGGTTACATGGCCTCCTGCATCCTTCTCATACCAAATGTAAGACTACATATGAGAAAAATACAATGGTACCTAAAGAGTGTATGGTCCCAGCATTGCCACAGTCTAGACACACAAATTGCTGTCTTACCTTGCCTACAAAAGGAATTCCATTGGTGGACCATGGCATGTCTTCACAACAAAGGGAAAGCCTTCAGTCTGCCTCCAGCCAGCCAAGTGTTAACCACGGACGCCTCGGATTACGCATGGGGAGCCCATTTGCAGGGAAAAGGTCTGCAAGGTTTTTGGACAGAGGATCAGAAGCACCTACATATCAATTTAAAAGAGATGTTAGCTGTACAGAATGCCCTCTTGGCTTTCAGGGATCTTCTACAACCAGGACAACTACTGATTCGGATAGACAACACCACAGTTATGTGGTACATAAACAAGCAAGGGGGTTCACACCCTTTGCAGACTAGCCATGACTCTTTGGAACAAAGCTCTAGCTTGCAAAGTGGATCTACAAGCTCAGTTTCTGCCAGGGAAACAAAATATTCTGGCAGACAGCCTGAGCAGGAACCTGTCAGACCCACACGAGTGGATGCTAGACACCCAAATATTCAAGATGATTACGGAAGCCTGGGGCTGCCTGGACATAGATCTATTTGCATCCCCCCTCAACCACCAGTTAGATTTTTTGTACAGGGACATTTCACAAACTAGCATGGAAAGTGGATGCACTATCATTCAGTTGGAGAAACCTCTCTGGGTATGCCTTTCCGCCACTACCTCGTCTTCCACGGGTGTTATTAAAGATCAAGCAGGACAAGCCCAAGATGATGATTTTACTGGCCTCGTCAATTTTGGTACTCAACACTGATGAATCTATCCCAAGAGCCACCTTGGATTTTACCTCAGATTCCAAATCTTTTGTCCCAACACCAGGACCAGGTTCTGCACTCATGTCAAAACTCTCAGCCTGGCAGCCTGGCGAATTCAGGGTCTATGATTAATCCTTCTCTTCCCAAACAGGTCATGGATGTCATCTTAGAAGCCAGACGGCCTAGCACTAGAAAATCTTATGCAGGTAAATGGAAGAGATTTTGCACCTGGATGCATGCTCAGGATTCGGATCCCCTCATTCCTAACATCCCACTGATTTTGCTTTACCTGACAGACATGCTACATAAGGGTTTATCCTTCTCCATAAAAATTCATGCCTCAGCTATCTCTGCACATTACAATACAGATCCTCTAATCTTTTCCCATCCACTTCTGAAACAATATCTCAGAGGAGCAAAGAATTTAAGGCCCCCTAGGACACCACCCATACCTGCCCTGGGACCTCAACTATGTTCTGGAAAAACTCACTCTGCCTCCTTTTGAGCCTGCTGCCACATCTGATCTTAAGTATTTATCATGGAAGACAGCTCTTCTACTGGCTTTGACTTCAGCCAGGAGAGTCTCGGAGTTACAAGCACTCATGGCTGTGGAACCTTATATTATTTTTCACCAAGATAGGGTGTCTTTAAGGACTAATCCTACTTTCATGCCGAAGTGGTTTCCAAAGCGGCTTTAAATCAAACTGTTCACCTGCCAACTTTTTTCACTAATCCACAAAATAAGGGGGAAAGGATCTTGCATTCCTTGGATGTACACAGACAACTTCGTTTTTACCTGGACAGAACCAAGGATATCAGGAAAACACAGCAACTGTTTGTTTCTTATGCAACAAATTCCCAAGGCAAAGCTATTTCAAAACAGACCATTTCTAAATGGATTGCTCATGGAATCAGATTTTGTTACTCTCATCGTGGAAAGCAAATCCCAGGAAAAATTAGGACTCACTCTACCAGAGCTGCTGCTACTTCAGCTGCCTTTCTCAGGGGAGTACCTACCAAAGATATTTTGGAAGCTGCAACTTGGAGTTCAGTTCATACTTTCTCTAAGCACTATAGTCTCCCTCTTTACTCTAAGTCTAGGGCAGGCTTTGCTTCTGCAGTCTTGCATGGCCTTCTAGCCGCCCCTTCTACTCTATAACCACCACCCTTTATCTCAGCTTTGGGATTCATCCCTACAGTGATGACTGCAACAGTGAAACACGATGAACATAGTACAGTTGTGTACACTTACCATAAATGTAGATGTTAGAGTGTCTTCACTGTTGCAGTCTGGGTTACCCTCCCTCCTGACCCCTCTTATATTTTCATTAGTGTGGTTTCCTGCTTCACCTTTCTTCTGAGGTGTATTTGCTTCAGGGTATGGGGTTTGTTGTATGTTTCTTTTTTGTTTTACTATTAGCCTTCATTTTTGGGCACCTGACATCTGGGGCACGAAAAACTGGAGAACATGGCGTCGGCTGGCAGCTTTGTACTCCTAGCGCTCTGACGTCAGGGAGCATGACTGAACAGCCGACACCGGACCCAGACTTTGGGATTCTGGCCGACCGAGGACTGCCTGCCGGCAGGAAGAACCCTACAGTGATGACTGCAACAGTGAAGACACTCGAACATCTACATTTACGGTAAGTGTACACAACTGTACTATGTGCTTATTACTTTCCTGTGGGGTTGCTCTGGTTCTTTTGGGGCACTTCAGTTCTGAGGATTAGGGGATCATACGTCACATTTGTCCTGCGTGCAAGATGTAACATATGTAACTCTTGACATACAGTGCTCGAAAGATGTAAAGGCTTTGGTATGTTGTCAGGATGTTTGGCTAGCCCTGGCAGGATATCCCAAGAGTAAAGAATACTGCAATAGTAAGAAGTAGGACATGTGTTAAGTTCTTACACATCTGTACATGTCCTTCTGTTCATATGTTACAGTATTCATAACATGAGGGAGTCTGCCACAGGCTGTCCCAAATATCTGGCCAATGTACAAAAATCTGAAGCTACTGTTGGTTACGTGCGACATTGCACATAGGACCCCATCCAACATCGGCCATAAAGTAGAAAAGAAGGACATTTATGGTTATGGTAAGATTTTTTACAACTGTTCTTTTCCTATAATGTCTCCTGGATACGTCTGGCAACAGCCTTCCATCCTCCAGCAGTTTCTTATCTCCTCTTGAATCTGGCACATCAGAACATGTACACAACGAGAGACTTCCTGAAAAATCTGGGTTACATTGGACTGGAATGATGTTCATGTTTCACTGCTGCAGTCATTACACTTGGGTTATCCTGCCGTCAGGCGGGCCCGCAGTCGGTCTGAGTTCCAAAGTCTTGGTCCGGTGTCGGTTGCTGTCACCTCTTCCCTGACGTCAGTGCGCCAGGGGTATATAAGAAGCAGCCAACGCCATTTTCTTCAGTCTTTCTTGCCGCGCGGTGCCCGAAGCAAAAGCAGTTCGCAAGTACCATTCGGCCGACTCCTGAGATTTAAAATTCGATTTCAGAACTGAAGTCTTCAGTAAAGCTAAGTACCCCATTGGGGAAACTTTTTCTTGCCTGAGACCGATGTCAGTAAAAGTTAATAATTTTATTTCTTGTGGGAAGCAAATACCTCATAAGGATTTTCATTCTTACTGTATTCCATGCTTAGGCCCAGATCACATCACTAGTTGTCGGTTTTGTGCTAGATTTAACAAACTCACTATTGAACGTCTGTTTGACTTTGTTCGTCATTACTTTGGGCGAAGGTTTAATTATACAATACTGTCGGAACAACCGACGACCAGAATGCACAAAAAACGCAAAGATAAAGATAAGGAAAGGCATCAGAGGCCCAAAACTGACGACGAAGCCTCTTCTAGGCCAGTCTCCGGTTTTCAGTGAGGCACTTTCGCAGCCCCTGACACCCGCTACCTCAGAACCACAGACCGCGACCGACTCCCACGTGGAGGTGCCTAGGCCTCTGGATACTCAAGGTGTTGGGCCAATGGAAATTAACCCTTCAGATGGGTCTGGAGCAACTGAGCAGGCATCTGCTTCTGAGGGAGTTTTCAGGCCTACTCAACTTACCATTGCAACTATAGCCAAGACTAAGACTACATTAAAGACAAAGAAGCAAGTACAGCATTCACCTGGACAGGCCTCCATGCCTAAAAAAACAGATGCTCAAGATGGCCGAAGACTTGATAACTCTGATCAGGGGTTCCCATCCCCCTCCTGATAAAAGGCCTAGGCAGGATACAGACTATGATTCCTCTGACCAGGTTTCAATATATTCTGATTCCTCTTCAGACCAGGGATATTCATTACTCCCCTATGAGGATTCTGATGCTGAAGAATCAATTCCTTCAGCCTCTCCTCCTGAGGATTACTCTTTTGGGGAAACTACATACCATGAGGGAGCATTTCCATTGGGAGGGCCAGGATTACTCAGAATCCAAGAAAAGGCTCAGATTTTCTTTTGCTGCCTCAGCACAGGCCCCTTGCTATTCTGCCAGTGTTAGACATTGTGGATGATGTGTTTTCTGAATCTAGTTTAAATCCTGATTCTTTGCCCCTAGCTCCAGTCAAGCCAGACAGGTACTACAGAGTCCCTGACTCTCACAAATTTCTTTATAAAAACCCTGTTGCTGACCCAGAAACTATTGCCCAGGGTCCCAAAGGGGTTAAGGCTTCCACGGCTAAGAATCCAATTCCCTCGGATAGGGACTCTAGAGCCATTAGACAGATGGAGAAAGAAAGTTTACACCTCTGCAACTTTAGCAGTGAGGGCTCTAAATTGCCAGTTTCATATGCTTAAATATCAACAATACTTACTGTCTCAATTAAAACAGAAAATGAGTACAAATGCAGAACAACCTGACTATAAGGAAATGCAGGATGTCCTTCAAGGATGCATCTGCAGTCCTTACAAATGGGTTGTCCTGTCGTCAGGTAGCCCTTCGGTCGGCCGGATTCCAAAGTCTGGGTCTGGCCTCGGCTGGTGTCGCACTTCACCCGACGTCATAGCTGCAGTTCTTCGGTTATAAAGGCATCAGCCGACGCCATCTTCCTCAGTCTTTCTTGCCGCGTGGCGCCCGAAGCAGAAGCTGTTCGCAAGTGCCGGTCAGTCAGATCCAGAGATTACTACTACCGAATACTATTTCGAAGACTTCTAAAAAGCGAAGTACCCCGTTGGTGACTCTTTCTTGCCTCAGCCGATGTCAGAAAAAGTGAATAACTGTTTAACTTGTGGGAAACAAATACCTCATAAAGATTTCCACTCTTACTGCTTACCTTGTTTAGGCCCAGACCACGACGTAGCAGCTTGTCTAGCCTGTGCTTCTTTCAACCGACGGACGCTTAGACGTCGGTCGGAGTTTGCTGAACAGTTTTTCGGCTCAGATTTTGCATACATAATGCCGTCGGATCCTCCGACTTCTCAAGTTGTTAAGAAACGCAAAGAAAAGGACCGACACTCGCGGTCCGCGGTTTCGGCCGAAACCACGGTTAAGCAAACCGCGAGTGTCTCGGTTTCGGCCGAAACCGAGCAAACGGTTCTATCTTCAGCCGAATCCATGACTACTACCGAGGCCCCTTCTACCCTGGTTGAATCGTCCTCTGAAGTTCTACCTGCTACTGTGGTTTCACAAGAATTATCGGACACCATCCCTTTGGATGTTTCTACCCCTGCACGTGGTGCTGCTAGGCCGCCTGCAGCCATGTCTATAAAGGCCTTTGCCAGGGCTAAAGCAGCCAAAACTTCTAAGTCTGTGCCTGTTAAGCCCCCCTCTCACAGGCCCAGTTCCAGTTCCCAAATGCTTACTCTGGCAGAGGATCTTATCTCTTTAATAAGGGGATCCCAATCTCACCCAGACAGGGCCTCTCAACCTCCAGAAAAGAGACCTAGAGCAGAGCCCCCTGAGCCAGTGTCCTCAGATGATTCTTCTGATACAGACAATACAGACCATCCAGAGGCTCCTTTTTCTACTTATGAAGATTCCGATGCTGAGGAATCGATTCCTTCTACCTCTCCACCAGAGGAATTTTCCTTTGGGGAAACTTTACATGCCATGAGAGAGCAATTCCAATGGCAGGGACAAGATTTCTCAGATTCAAGGAAAAGGCTTAGGACCTTTTTGCATTTACCACAACATAGGCCTTTAGCTATACCTCCAGTTCTTCCTGTTGTGGATGATGCATTTAATGATGCTTGCACTGCTCCTGATACTTTACCTCCAGCCCCTGCTAAGCCCGACAGGTTCTACAGGGTCCCGGACACTCATCACCATTTATACAAGGCTCCTTTTGCAGATCCCGAGACTATCTCCCAGGGGCCTAAGGCAGTAGCCGACCTCAGTTAAAACCCTCTCCCTTCTGAAAGGGAATCCAGGTCCTTAGAGATGGGGTAAAAAAGTATACACCTCTGCTACTCTCTCAGCTAGGGCATTGAACTGTCAGTTTCATATGATCCAATACCAGGAGTTTATCCTTGATCAGTTAACTAAGAAACTGTCCTCTGATGATTCTTTAGATAAGAAATATGTTCTAGAAATGGTGCATAACATTCAGCAGGTTAGTAACCATTCCTTAAAATGTGGCTATGATGCACTGGAGGCTTCCTTTAGATCAGCCATGACTGGCACAGTTATAAGAAGGCATGCATGGTTGAAAGAACAGGTCTTGCCGGATCATGTTAAAGCTAAACTACTAGATGCTCCTATGGATAAGGTCAGTTTATTTGGTTCTCCTGCTCAACAGGTACTGAAGAAAATGGAAGAGAAGGCAAAATCTGTACAAACAGTGAAAGATTTCTTACAGGTTCAGCCTCCAAGGTTTAGCAGGAACTGGCCTTCCAAAAATTGGTCCTTTCCAGACTCCTCTAAAACTCAGAGAGGCAGGAATAGGCATTCAAGAGGCAGAAATCAATCCAGAGGAGGTGCCTACAGGGGACGCCAGTGGCAAGGTAACAACCAATGAGGCACAGACACAACTACTACCACTGCAACAGGACAATCACAGTGACTTGGCTCTGGCACCGCCTACCAGGGAACAAATAGCAGCACCCTTAGGCGGAAAGTTAGCCTTATTTTCAAAAAACTGGCACTATATCACAAGAGACAAGTGGATTTTGCAAACTATAGACCAAGGCTACAGGTTTCATTTCCACACTTTACCAGGAAAAAGAGGAATGCCAAACCTACCACCACATCATAAGACAGAAGCTCTAAAACAAATAGCTCAATTAGCAAAGATGAGAGCTGTGGAAAGGGTACCATCTATGGAACAAGGCAAGGGATTTTACTCCAGACTATTCCTGGTACCAAGAAAGAGAAAAATTGGAGGCCTATTCTCGACCTGTCCGCTTTAAACACATTCATCATTGTTCCAAAATTCAAAATGCTGACCCTACAGCAACTACTTCCCATGCTGGGCAAGGAGTATTGGCTGGTAACTCTAGATCTCAAGGAGGCATACCTGCACGTCCCCATCGACCAAATTGCAGAAGATACCTCAGATTTCTTGCAGGATCAGAGCATTATCAATTCTCAGCATTGCCCTTTGGCTTATCTACTGCGCCCAGAGTGTTCACGAAATGCCTGGCATCAGTAATCGCTCATTGCAGGCTTCAGGGAATCCAAATATATCCATACCTGGACGACTGCCTGATACAAGCGGACAACAAAAACAAGCTAACAGAAGACTTACAAAGAGTCATTTGCTTACTACAAGCCCTGGGATACACAGTCAATATAAAAAAGTCAAGACTGATACCATCCCAAAGAATAACCTTCTTAGGTGCAGAGTTGGACACAGTAAAACAGATGGCATTCCTAACTGCAGAAAAACAAGAACAACTTCCTCTCTACTTCTTGGCATTAACAAAGCAGAACAAACTAACAGCAAGGAAAGTACTGCAGGCCTTGGGCTTCATGGCATCCTGCATAATCCTGGTCCCCCATGCCAGACTGCATATGAGAAAGCTACAGTGGTACCTAAAGAATTTATGGTCTCAACACAGGCACAGCCTAGAAACCGAAATACCACTAATTCCATGCCTGAAACAAGAGTTCCTATGGTGGGCTCAGGCATGCCAGTCAAACCCAGGTTTGCCCTTCCACAGCATTCAACCAAGCCAAACCATCACAACGGACGCCTCAGACCTCGGTTGGGGGGCCCACATGCTGGACAAGTGCATACAAGGCTTATGGACTCCAGATCAGCTACACCTGCACATAAACCAAAAAGAAATGCTGGCAGTAAAACTAGCAATCCAGAATTTCAGACCATTCCTCCAAGAAGGCCAGTTGATAAGGACAGACAACACCACAGTCATGTGGTACATCAACAAACAGGGAGGCACTCATTCATACCCTCTATGCCGGATGGCACTGGACCTAGGGAATATGGCTCTGAGTTACAACATTCAGTTACAAGCAGTTTTTGTACCGGGAAAAGAAAACATCCTAGCAGACATATTAAGCAGAACTACCTTGGATGCTCACGAATGGATGCTACACCCGGACATCTTCAAGGTCATCACAAAAAAATGGGGACTGCCACAAATAGACCTCTTCGCATCCCCACTCAATCACCAGCTCAAGAAATTCTGCACAAGGACGTACCACCCACTTGCTTGGAAGGTGGACTCTCTATCCTTCAGTTGGAAAGGCCTGACAGCATATGCATTCCCACCTCTTCCTTTGATGCACAAGGTGCTATTGAAAATCAAAGAGGAACGTCCAAGGATCATTCTGATAGCTCCAGATTGGCCAAGACAACATTGGTACCCATTACTGAGGAGCATGTCTCTGGGGAAAATGTGGTCACTACCCCTGATTCCTTTGATGTTAACTCAGAACGACTACAACATCCTGCATCCAAACCTGAAAACTCTGCAACTGACTGCCTGGAACATTTCATAAGAGCAACTAACCCAGATTTATCCCAAAGGGTTAAAGACATTATCCTTGAGGCCCGCAGACCCTCAACAAGAAGGAACTATGCAGGAAAATGGAAAAGGTTTCTAATTTGGAGTACCAAGAGGGGCAAAGATGTGTCAAAGGTAGACATTGCCAACATCCTGGAGTATTTGGCAGAGCTTTTCCATACAGGCCTGTCCTATTCCTCCATCAAGATACATGCATCAGCTATTTCTGCAGAATACAGCTTCGATCCCCATGTCTTTTCGCATCCTCTACTCAGGCAGTTTCTGAGAGGAATTAAGAATGTAAAACCTCCTAGGAAACCACCATTACCAGCATGGGACTTGAACTTTGTGCTAGAAAAATTGACACTCCCCCCTTTCGAACCAGCAGCAACAGCAGATCTTAAACACCTATCCTGGAAAACTGCTTTCCTGCTGGCAGTTACCTCAGCAAGAAGGGTTTCTGAGCTACAGGCTTTAATGGCAGTACAACCCTTCCTAATCTTCCATCAAGATAGAGTGTCCATGAGAACTAATCCTACATTTATGCCTAAGGTGGTATCCAGAGTGTCTTTAAACCAGGCAATCCACCTACCTACCTTCTTCCCCAATCCACAGAACAGGGGGGAAAGACTGCTGCATACTTTGGATGTACATAGACAGTTACGCTACTACCTGGACAGAACCAAGGGCAATAGAAAAACTGACCAGCTTCTGGTAGCATATGCAACAGGAAGGGAAGGAAAAGCAATTTCCAAACAGACAATCTCCAAGTGGATAGGAAATTGCATTAGATTCTGTTACTCCTACCATGGAAAGCAAATTCCACAGAACATAATGCCTCATTCTACAAGGGCTACAGCCACTACCACAGCTTTCTTATGAGGAGTGGCTACCAAGGACATTATAGAGGCTGCTACTTGGACCTCCGTGCATACATTTGCCAAGCATTATAACTTACCTTTATACTCTAGATCCCGAGCAGGGTTTGCCACTGCTGTTTTGCAAGGGATCCTAACTACACCATAATTTCTTCTTCCTCCTCCCCTAGTTTGGCTATGGTATTCTACCCATTTGTAAGGACTGCAGATGCATCCTTGAAGGACATAGTACAGTTTTGTACCTACCATAAATGTAGATGTCCGAACAGGATTGCATCTGCAGTCAGGATTACCCACCCTCATTCCCCTCTGTGGTATTCCTAGGGTATTTGCCCACCTAATAGCTAGCTGGGGGGGGATCTCTTATGGTGTATTTGTTTGTATATATGTACATACATGATTATTTTTTGTGTTTGCCTTCTACTATTTGGAAACATTGGCATTTATCCAAAATTTAGCTATCCAAGAGGGCAACTGGCATCTGGGGCAAGAAACACTGAGGAAGATGGCGTCGGCTGATGCCTTTATACCCGAAGAACTGCAGCTATGACGTCGGGTGAAGTGCGACACCAGCCGAGGCCAGACCCAGACTTTGGAATCCGGCCGACCGAAGGGCTGCCTGACGACAGGACAACCCATTTGTAAGGACTGCAGATGCAATCCTGTTCGGACATCTACATTTATGGTAGGTACAAAACTGTACTATTTATTGCATGCAGCTGAACAAGTGGGAAAGCATACTTTGCAATGTGGTTTTGATTCATTAGAAGCTTCTTGTAGAGCAGCAGTTACAGGATCTGTGATTCGAAGACATGCTTGGTTAAAAGAACAAAGTTTACCAGATCATGTTAAGGTAAAATTATTGGATGCTCCTTTGCTACAAGATAATTTATTTGGTATTAAGGCAGAAGAGGTATTAAAGAAAATGGAGGATAAGGCAAAATCTGTGCAAACAGTGAAGGATTTCTTACAGGTACAGCCACCATGATTTAGCCAGTGAAGGATTTCTTACAGGTACAGCCACCATGATTTAGCAGAAATTGGCCTACAAAGAATTGGTCATTTCCAGTGTCAGACAGGCCACAAAGAGGCAGATACAGACACTCAAGAGGCAGATCTCAGCCACAAGGCTCTTACAGACCACGACAGTGGGGTGCTTCAAACCCAAATCAAGGTGAGGATAAGTCACAACCTTACAAGAAACAGTCCCAATGACTTCCCCCTTCCAATGCCAAACTCTTCCCTTTTGGCAGCTCCCTTAAGGAGGAAACTAGCACTTTTTTCTCAAAACTGGCAAGCAATCACCCAAGACAAATGGGTGCTGAATATTGTGTCTCAAGGTTACAGGTTCCACTTTCACACTTTTCCAAGGCTAAAAGGAATGCCAGACCTGCCACAAAATCAATGGGCAGAGGCACAAAAACAAATTACAGCTCTCATGGAGATGAGAGCTATTCAAAAAGTACCACAGCAGGAAAAAGGATAAGGATAAGGATTTTACTCAAGACTCTTCCTGGTACCCAGAAAGGACAAAGCCTGGAGACCCATTCTGGACCTTTCCACTCTAAATACTTACCTGGATGTTCCGAAATTCAAAATGCTGACACTACACCAGCTCCTTCCCATGTTGGGCAGGAAAGCTTGGCTTGTTACTTTGGACCTCAAAGAGGCATACCTGCATGTCCCTATCAGACAAAATTGCAGAAGATACCTCAGATTCATAGCTGGCTCAATGCACTACCAATTCTCTGCACTGCCCTTTGGCTTATCTACTGCGCCCAAGGTCTTTACCAAGTGCCTGGCACCAGTAATTGCATTTTGCAGACAAAAAGGAATTCAGATATATCCATATCTGGACGACTGATGCCTTCCCACCTCTGCCATCCTTACAATGGTACTCCTAAAAGCCAGACAAGAAAAACCACAGATGATTCTGATTGCTCCAGACTGGCCACGCCAGCATTGGTACCTAATCTTAAAGAACTTAGTTCAAGGCCCACCTTGGATTTTGCCTCTGATTCCACACCTTCTGACTCAGCAAAACAATCCGATAGTGCACAGTCAGCTCAAAACCTTAAACCTGGCTGCATGGCAGCTTCATTAGCCAAACAGACAACTTCTCTCCTAAAGCTGTTATGGATGTCATTTTGGAGGCCAGGAGGCCTAGCACCAGGAAATCTTACTCAGAAAACTGGAAGAGATTCTGTGCCTGGAACCAGGCTCAAAACCTTAATCCTCTGGTCCCTAACATTCCTCAGATACTACAATACTTGACTGAGATGCTGGACAAAGGACTATCCTTCTCATCCATTAAGATTCACGCTTCTGCCATCTCGGCTCATTACAACACAGATCCTCCTATTTTCTCTCACCCATTGCTAAAGCAGTACCTCAGAGGGGCTAAAAACATAAGACCGCCCCGGAGAGCACCAACACCAACTTGGGACCTCAATTTCATCTTGGAAAAGCTCACTTTGCCTTCCTTTGAACCAGCCAATTCAGTTAAAATATATATCCTGGAAAACTGCTCTGCTTCTGGCAATAACCTCAGCACGAAGAGTCTCAGAACTGCAGGCACTAGTGGCAGTGGAGCCTTTTATCATTTTCCACCAAGACAGGGTTTCTTTAAGAACAAACCCTACGTTTATGCCTAAGGTGGTATCCAGTGTGGCTCTTAATCAAACTATTCACTTGCCAACATTTTATCCAAATCCCCAGAATAAAGGGGAGAGACTTCTACATTCCTTGGACATACACAGGCAATTGCGCTTCTATTTGGACAAAACAAAAGCTTTCAGAAAATATGAACAATTGTTTGTATCATATGCTGCAGGATCACAGGGAAAGGCTATTTCAAAGCAGACCATTTCAAAGTGGATAGGACACTGTATCCGGTTCTGCTACACACAACATTGGAAACCTGTACCTAGTAATATTAATCACATTCCACCAGGGCTACTGCCACTTCTACTGCCTACCTTAGAGGAGTACCTCCCAAAGATATCTTGGAAGCTGCAACTTGGAGTTCAGTGCACACCTTTACCAAGCATTACCCTTTGCTTCTTTATTCTAGATCCAGAGCTGGCTTTGCCGCTGCAGTGCTGCAGGGCCTCATAACCACACCAAATCCTCTATAGAACCAGCCACCCAAACTCAGCTTTGGAATTCTACCCAAGTGTAATGACTGCAGCAGTGAAACACGATGAACATAGTACAGTTGTGTACCTACCTTAAATGTATATGTTAGAGTGTCTTCACTGCTGCAGTCCAGGTTACCCACCCGTCAGCCCCTCTTTCTTATCTGGGACTAACCTATACTACCTATGTGGTATATTTGCTGGTTACTGAAGGTTTTATTTTTAACATTTTTTGTATGTTTTATTAGCAATATGTATTGCCTACCATTTTTGGGGGCGCCTGACATCTGGGGCAAGAAAAACTGAAGAAAATGGCGTCGGCTGCTTCTTGTATACCCCTGGCGCACTGACGTCAGGGAAGAGGCGAAAGAAACCGACGCCGGACCAAGACTTTGGAACTCGGGCCGACTGCGGGCCCGCCTGACAGCAGGATAACCCAAGTGTAATGACTGCAGCAGTGAAGACACTCTAACATCCACATTTATGGTAGGTACAAAACTGTACTTTCCTTATGCCTTTCCCTCCTTTTTTCTGATTTCTAAAGTTAAGATCAGGATAGATTTGCCAAAGATGCTTCTGGTAACTCCCTTTTGGCCAAGACAACATTGATTCCCCTTCTTGTGCATCTGGCCAAGGGCAGTTAGCAAAAACTCCTCCACTGAGTGGATTTTCTCTTGCTGTGCAGTGGAATTTTAATCCACCCCAGTATTTAGAATATCCACCTGACTGTGGATAAGTTTTTGATCCCATTTGATTACCTTTTTTTTCCTTTTCCTGAGGATGTGGAGCAGGTTTTAAAGGAAGCAAGAAAGTCTGCTGCTAGCAAATCCTACTTGTCTGAATGAAAAAAAAAGACAAGATCTATCCCAAGTGGGGAATTCTCTCGTTCTGTACCTGTGGGAATTGCTGAATTTGGGCCTTAAGTATCCCTTTCAGCTATTTTTGCATGTCTACCTTTACATACATTTCAAGTTAAACAATTCCTGAAAGGGTATTGCACATTAGACCACCTAGAAAAACGGGTTCTTCTTGATCTTAATTTGTTGCAGAAGTTAATGCTCTCCCCTTTTGAACATGTAGCCAGCTCTTTATTACATGAAAGACTGTTTTTTGTTAATTGCTCTGACTTTAGTTGGATGGGTAATTGAATTATAGGCCCTGATGTCAACGCGGCTCTTTTTGATCCTTCATAAAGGAAGGGTGTCTTGGAACTAACCCTTTTATGCCAAAAACATTTTCTGAATTTACTTTAAACCATTGCATTTATCTCCATTTGTTTTCTCCTGTATCCAAAAACATTGGAGAAAAAATCCAACTAAAGATTTTAGAAAGTTTATACTTTTTGATTCCCATGGCAAAAAAGGACAGTCAGTAAAACATAATTTCTAGATGGCCATCTCAAACAGTTCAGTTTTACTACTCAAACCATGGTAACCCACCCCCAAAACATTCTACCAGAGTTGTGGGCACTTTATGGGCCCAAAGGGGTGGACTCTAGATCTGTTCTGGAGGCAGCTACTTGGTCATTAGTGCACACTTTTACAAATCACTACAAGCTAGACTCTGGCCAGAGCAAGTTTTGCTAGAGAGATTCTCCATGGACTCTTGGGACTTCCCTTCTCTATTCACCATCTCTTCCTGAGCTGTGACCATCATCTGATATATTTATGGCTATTGCAACAGTGATCTAATGAAGAACATAGTACAGTATAGCAGTAGATGTTCAAATAGATCACTGTTGCGGCATTAGCAACCCACACCTTCCTCCTTTCTCCCTGCTCTTTCCTCCGTGGATCACGGTGTTTTACCTTTGATCATCTGACGTGACTTTTTCTATGATTGTATTGATATAATTTATTTACAGCTTCAGGCTTCAGCCTCCTCTTTGGGCAAGAAAAGCTCAGATTTTTCCTTGCACTTGTGCCAGTGAATAACCGTGTGCTAAGGGTGGACATGTGATCCCCAAGGTTTTGTAGACTAGTCAGACGCCCAGTATCCTTGGCAGGATACATCCCTATAGGTATGTCTACTGTAACAGTGATCTGTTTGAACATTGACTGTTATAGTAAGTTAACTTGTACAACTGTACTTTCTGCCTTAGCGATAGATATAGATGTAAATGATCAAATATTTGTCTTCATCTAGGGATATGGCCTTCAGCCAGATATGGAGAGCAGATACTTAGCAAGTAGTAAGACAAACACCCTAGTAATGTAATACATCAGCAAGTGGAGGGTACAAGGTCATGCAATTTTTGCAGATTAGTAATGACTGCCTACTAACCTGCTCGGCAGCGCAGGATCTCTTAAAGCAGTGTACATACCCTCGGTATAAAATACTGTGATAGATCAACTTAGCAGATCAAAGACAGACCTATATTTGTGGATATTACACAGGAATGTCTTCTTTCAGCTAGTGCTTTGGTAGAGTGTGTCTCAGACCTGTTTGCATTACAAGGCAGCAAATAATAGAGCCATATCTGCGCAGAGATCCTTGCAAAAGAGCTTGGCCAGTAGATAGTCTCCATAGACCGGACCAGGTCTGTTTTTGCTGCATTCCCTCTAATCCCCTTGATCCCAAAGGTGTTACAGAAGGGGAGGACAGAGAGGCACAGGGTGATTTTGACCTTTTTGATTTTTTTTTTTTATGGCATCCTGTTTCCCTGGTCCATGGGGTAGCACAAAGTACTGCCATCAATGGCAGACCTTCTGACACAAGCCCAAGGATCCCCAGTACTCCTCAGGCTAATGATAGAGCAGCTCACTGTATGGATGATTTCAGCCTGTTTTTCAGGCACCAGTATTCTAAGGACATGCTTTGTTTCATTGGGGCGTAAAGTATGCAACTGAAACCTTTTTACTTCAGGCTGCATTTGAACCTTCTGTGTCTGTCAAGTTCTTAATCTGGAAAACTGCTCTGTTGGTATCCATCATTCAGCTAAAAGAGCTTTCAAAAGGATGGGTTGAGCTAAGGACCAGCTCATAGTGACTGCTCACATTTAATCAGACCAGTCAACTATCAGCTTTCTTCCCCAAGCCCCCAAAAATGGGGGTAAAAGAAATCCTGCTTACCCTAGATGTTGCAGACAACCTGCATACCATCTGAATGAAATCAGACTTTCTTCCCCAAGCCCCCAAAAATGGGGGTAAAATAAATCCTGCTTAGTTGCAGACAACCTGGATACCATCTGCATGAAATCAGAGTTTTTATGGAAAACGTCTCCTTTTATGAAAAGAAGGGTAAACATTGACCAATCAAATGTTTAAATGGCTTGTTTCAATCCATGCATTTCTGATACTTGTATCATGGGAAATGCCTAGTAGGCCTAGTATAGGTTAATAGTATTAGGAGCAGTAAATCCTCTTTGAAATTACAGTGGAAGCTGTGACTCGGATATTGTTTCACAGCTTCAAGTTGGACAGTGATTCTAGACATTTCTGCAGGGCTTGCTGAACCCCAGCGACTATTCCTACTCTATCACCCATGCACCATAAAGCTTTGGAAATTGCCCCAGTACTACAGTGATCAGAATGAACACTATAAAATTGTTCAGGTAATTTACTTTAATAGTAGATGTTTGAATAGATGTATCTTCACCTGTCATTCCCAGTGTTTCATCGGAGTGCCATTGGGGTGGGTATCAATATCCTGCTTGTCCTTTGCCCCACTTTTTCTTAGTCCATAAAGCTTTGGGTTTGCTTGTTGTAAGCATTGGTTGGTGGATAATGTTTATATGCCTATACCATCTCACTCTTCACGCTCACTCTCCCATAAACATCTTTTGAGTTTCTGGGTA
Organism: Protopterus annectens; assembly: GCF_019279795.1. Taxonomy (NCBI): domain Eukaryota; kingdom Metazoa; phylum Chordata; order Ceratodontiformes; family Protopteridae; genus Protopterus; species Protopterus annectens. Next base: position 600,763,785 of record NC_056728.1, on the reverse strand, counting down.
ATGTAGTAATGTGTGCTGCATCTTCCAGGCTGCACACTTCTTACCTTATCCTAAAATATAACTTCAAGGGCCCTTGCCTTGGGGTCTGTTTGAGAAAATTTAGGCTAGCACTCTTACATTGAAACTCATACTCATGGGTGTACCAGGAGAAGAGCAAAGAGGGAAAGATCTTGAGCTCTAGAAGTCAGACCAGATGTGCTGCGACATCTAGTGGCCAAGTCCCAGTAGAGCTACTGCAGTGATCTACTTGAACATCTGCTATTATGGTAAGTTACTTACTCAGTTGTACTAATACAGATTTGTTTCATATGTTGGATGTTATGGCAAGTACTGTCATGGTAGTCTTGCTGTAATATGTGATGGTTATTGAGCTGCTTTTTTGAACCCTGTGTACATCTGTAGGATCCTTAATGACAACAGTAATTAAGAATCTCCATGTTCTAATAAAATTAAAATAAAATGTGGCTTTAGACCTTATATTGTCAAATCTACAACTTGTGGCTGCAGGAGTTAATAGTATCCAACTGCTGACAAGTTTTAAACGATAGTGCTTTTCATATTGCACAACCATATAAAGTGTGGATTGCACTAACAGATTAATCTTTCTTCAAATGAAACAGAAGGAGAAGAGGAAGAGGAGGATGACGAGGATGCAGAAGAGTTTGATGATGATGATGAAGATGAAGAAGATGTAGAAGGAGAAGAGGATGAAGATGATGTCAGTGGCGAAGAGGAGGTTAGAAGAACTTGTGTAGTTGACTAGCATATATTGCTAGATTGTTTGCTTATTCTGGGAAGGCTTTTGTAACAAGTGTAACATGACAGAATTCTCATTGGCTCGTTATCTTGGAGCAGCATGCCTTTCTTCTGAAAGCCAACTTTGGTGGTCACTGTCCATTATTTCTTATCTGGACTGTGGTGGTGCTTATACAGATGGGTTCCCTCCCCTTGTTTTTTCCATGTTTTTTCCACTGTTTGACTGTTGGGTTCCTTGTGCTGTTGCACAGTATAGTACAGTCCTTGCTTTTAGTGGGTCAGCCTAGCAGGATTAATGCCAGGTAGCGCCAGGACAGTGGACCACAGTATTGAATCAGCTTTTCAACTAATATCTTTCCTTGCAGTTCATAGCCTGATATCATACTGATCTGAAGTAGTTTACTTCATTTGCCTTCAACCTGTGGGTCCTCTGATCCAACACGGCTGCATTTTCCAGTTATGGCTCCGAGCACCAAGCACCTCCACTTACCCATAATGCCTCCATGTGTCCCTTCTCCGTTCAGATCTCGTTTGCCCCTTTAGAGGGGCAGCCCTTAGCCGTAGTGCCCCAGGCAGTTATACTCTTGGAACAACCCATTTGTGAGGCCTCACCAGACTGTCCCCCTGTGAGTCTCCATGCAAGAGGAGGCACTTGGACTCGACCCCAGAGTCCCTTACCGAGGACACGGACCTGGATGAAGGAGGAGGTTCCCCAAGGTCACCCCCTCGAGGATGTCTCCTTTGGAGACATTATGGAAATCCTTTGCGGGGGGGGGGGGTCTGCCCCAAAACCGGCCTTCTGGAGGCATTCGGCTTGGGCCCATCTACCTCTTGGCTGTCCCCTCAGGCCGATTCACTTGTGGCAATAACATCTAGGGCTTGGAAGTAGCCAGACACCATAGAGCCAATACCAAAGCGTCCAGACCAAGGTTTTAAGTCCCCCCGCAGACCAGCTGCATTGGTACAAGGCATCCCATGTAGATGCTATGATCGTGGCGCCGGCCAACAAAAAAACTTGCACAGGAGAGCGCCACCGTCCATCCTCCTGACCGAGAGTCGAGGATGTTGGATCGTTTTTGGAGTGAGCTTATGCTTCAGCGACCTTCTCTGTGAGGATGCTGAACTATTTGGCGCACGTTATCCTACTCCAGAGAGATCTAGTCAAAGAAATCACGGATTCTACCCCAGGGTCCATGTCGGCAGACAGGAAGATTTTCGATGCACAAATGGCCACCCTTAAAGCTGTAGCGAACATGTCCATGCGTTTGCTCTCCCACGCCACGGAGGGAGCCGCACGGGTGGTGGAGACAGGTGTTGCCATCAGGCATCATGCCTGGCTCAGTTTGCCAATTCTCTGAGCCCTTCAAGGTGTCTTTTACCAGCTCCACTTATGGTTCTTATCTTTTTGGGAAGACAGTAAGAGAGACCTAGGTCCAGAGCGAGAAGGACGGGAAGACACTGTCTGCCATCGGGATCCATTTCTCTCCGCCTCAAAAGTCATTTTCCAGGAACCAGCGAGTCCAGAAGATAATGTGGTTCCGCAAGTCTCAGGCATTTTCCTGGGGCGCTCAGGACTTGCCATCCCCAGAGGCAGAGGGGGATTTGACAGAAGCTGCCCTAGAGACGGGGGGGTCCTAAGAACTTCGTGCCCTGAGATCCTTTCTCGGACAAACCCGGGCAGCAGCCCTGAGGGGTTGCCCAACTGTCCATCTCTGGAGGCAGTCAGGGGCCATTTGTCGCTACACCCAGTAGCTTGGGAGTCCATCACAGTAGGTCAGTGGGTGTTGCGAATTATATCCAGAGGATATTTCGTTCTGTTCAAAGAACTTCCCCAATCCAACAAAGCCCTCCTGGACGTTCCACCCACGCAGTGGGAGGAAGCAGCAGTGCAAATAGAATCACTGAAATGAAAGCGAGTCATCCAACCGGTTCCCCCAGACCAATCCGGATCTGGGATTTATTCCATGTGCTTTTTAGTGCCAAAGAAGACTGGGGACCTCGGACCAATTTTGGATCTTTCCTAATTGAACCTGTCTGTAACAGAGACAAAATTCTGGATGGTCATGATTCAGTCTATCCTGCCTTATCTGCAGGCCAGAGACTGGATGTGCTCGATCGATCTCCAGGATGTGTACTTCCACATCAAGATCTTATCCCCTGTGTCGAAGCTATGAGAGTGTGGGAATGGACAATTTCCGCTAGCCGTTTTCTGGTGGCAATGCACATTCCGGGACAGTCCAACATTCTAGCAGACGGGCTCAGCAGATCTATCCTGATGCCTTACGAGTGGTTTCTGAATCCTTCAGTAGCAGAACAGATCTTCCGAGAGTGGGGTCGTCCTTGCTGCGATCTGTTTGCATCTCCTTCCAACGCAAAGCGCAGCGAGTTTTTTTTTGTTCTGAACCCCCCACTGGGGGGAAACCCCCAGAGACCCTCTGAGTCATGCTTGGCCTCCCAGTCTTTATGCATATCCTCCTCTTCCCCTCTTGTCGAAGTTTCTGCAGAAAGCTCGAAGGCTAGGGAGCACTGTGATCCTCCTCGCCCCATTTGGCCTCGAAAGGTTTGGTTTCCCTTACTCCGGTCTCATCTAGTTGTTCCACCATGGACTCTGGATCCAGTTTTGGATCTTATCTCGCACCCTTCGGGGATTCCTCACCCAGATCTGGACAGTCTGAAGCTCACAGCTTGGCTGCTCCGGTTCCCATGATTGTTGGGTCTCCTAGTTTGTCATCCCCTGTTAAGTCCATCCTGGTAGCGGCTCCCAAATCTTCTACCAGTTCTTCTACGGTTAAGGTTCAGCTGGCAGTCTCACATGGGGATTAATATTTCCTCTTTGGCTTCCTCTAAACTGTGCAAGATCTTTCTTAAAGGTGCTTTTCTTCTTAGACCCCCCCCCCCCCGTAAAGGATCCCATTCCTCCGTGGGACCTTACTTTATTGTTGCAGGCGTTAGTTTCTTTCCCCTTTGAGCCTGCGACTTCAGTAGACCTGCAGTATTTGACATGGAAAACTGCTTTCTTGGTCGCCATTACCTCTGCCAAAAGAGTGTCGGAACTTCAGGCTCTTTCAATCAAAGTGCCCTGCATGATTTTTCATAAAAGACAGGGTGTCGCTTCGCACCAACCCTTCCTTTCTTCCCAAGGTAGCTTCGGAAGCCAATATTAACCAGATTATAAACTTACTAGTCTTTTTTCCTAACTCTACCAAAACAAGGGGGAATATAAATTGCACTTACTGGATGTGCATAGACTATTGAGGTTTTACTTCACAGGACCAAACCTTTCCACAAGTCTGACCGACGTTTTGTGTCTTACGCCAAGCCCTTCTTTGGTAAACCAGTCTCAGAAGTGACAATTGCTCACTGGATTTCATAATGCATTGGCCGAGCTTACTCAGAGAGGGGTCTGCCTCTACCAGGAAAAGGGAAGGCTCATTCGACCTGACCTATGGCTACATCAGTGGCCTTTTGGTCTAGAGTATCTTTGGATGTTCGGCTGCCACTTGGGCCTCATCTCATACCTTTATCTCGCATTACAAATTAGACATTGTCTCTAGGATTAGAGCATCCTTCAGCTCTGCGGTGCTCCGGAACATCCTTCCATGAGGGCCACCCAAGATTTAGGTGGTTGGGGACTCTGTCCCACAGGTTGAAGAGCAAATGAAGATAAAGAAGTGATGTACTCACCATAATGTTCCATCTGAATAGTTCTACTTCATTTGTCTTCAACCGTCCCTCCCTCCTTCCCCCTGACCTTATCAGGATACAGTGAGTCTTCAGATTGTTACTTTTGGGATACTTGGCTTTGCCTAGGCTAAGGTTGTATCTGTTGGTTATTTTTTGTAGATAAGGTATTAGTGGGGCGGGTGTCTGTTTCTTAAGCAGCAAACTCGATCTGAAGGTTGAAGGTAAACAGGGAGACATTATGGGTAAAGGGAGATGCTTGGTGCTCGGAGCCATAGCTGGAATATGCGGCCATGTCAGATCCGAAGCGGATCGGAGGACCCACAGGTTGAATACAAATGAAGTAGAACTACTCAAATGGAACATTATGGTGAGTACATAACTTCTTTTTTTCTGTCGTAAGGGGTAGAATCAACCACACTCCTGTTTTGTTTTGGTCATCATTTCAGAAGCTTTCCTTACTAGGTCATGTTGGCCCTGATAAGTGTATATAAGTAAAGCAGATCACAGCAGGTACAGACTTATCTTTTGTCCTAAATATGAAGTTTCAAAAGCAGCATGTTTCAAAGAATCTTGCAGATGAAATTTTTAAAGGTAAATTCCTGTGAGACGAACCTTTTGCTCACAATTTCTTATGACTACTGACACTGGTATGGTGTAATCTTAGTAACATTTAATTAGCTTTTGACCAGCTTTGGACCATTATTACCTTTGGGCATGCTGCTCTCCCCACTCCATTCCACCCTCTGCATACACCCCTCATTTATTGACTATACCTCTTGCAGTCTCTTCAGTAGTTGTAGATTAAAATTGTGGCTTAGGTGTAAGTCAAGACAGAGTTTACTTGTGTTGGTTTTGTGTCCCATGATCTGATGTCAGTTTTCATTTTATCCTCAGCTGTTGGGTTTGGATCTGATCCTCTGATCTGATTTGGCCATTACTAAAGCCTGTGATAACCAAAAAGCTCTTGAGCTTCTCCGTTACCCATAATGCACCAATTCCTAACATACCTCAGATCTCATTTGCCGATTTTCACGAAAAGACATGGTCAGCCTGAGCTTGTATTGAAATCAGTGAATTTTTTTTTTTTGTCTTGTATTTTTCGTCCTTACCAATTAAATTTACTTTCTCTCTTACCCTTTACTCTGTGTGCATTTCTCCAGCTTCTTTTCTCATGAGTACACACTATCAGATTCCAGGTCAGGAAGAGAATTGCAGTACCAAAATTTTAGCCCGGTTGATTCTTCAGTCCTTATGGTCAATGTCAGCTGCCATAATCTTAGTTACTGTAGCAAGATTTCATATAAAGATTCTCCAATGGATGTTGATAACACAGTGGTCTGTTCTTACCAGCCCATTTCAGCTCAGATAAGAATCACTCGAGCATGCAAGAGATAGTTCTGGTGATGGATATATCAACAAACAAGGAGGAACCAAATCCAAATCTTAACCCTTGTGTGCGAAGCTCTGAGTGAGTTAATCGGTGATCTCATCCTCCCTGTTTTTGTCTTAGTAGTGCACATTTTGGGGAAGTCCAAGGTGATAGGCAAATTGAGCAGGTCCATTTTTCTACCTCACGAGTGGTCTGTCAGCATGAAAATGGGGCCAGCCTTGCTGCAGCCTTTTTGCTTCTCACCTAAAAAACAATGCAGCAGCTATTTTGCCCTGATCTCCCCTCTGCAGGAATCACCGGGGGATGCACTACTCCACGATCGCCCCCACCAGTCATCTTTATGCTTGCCAATTCCCCTAATTCCAAAATTATTGCCGAAAGCTGCCAGGTTGAAGAGCAGCAAGGTCATCCTCATTGCACTTTACTGGCCTTGACAGGTTTGGTTCCCCTTTCTTTGCCTCATCTGTTTACCAATCTTGGATTCTGGATCTGATTCCAGGCCTCCTGTCTCACGCAATAAACATGATTCACCCAGTCTCTCAAACCTCAGGCTAACAGTGTGGTTTCTCCAGTTCTGTTAATAGCCAGGCAACCAATGCTCTCTTCCCTTGTCCATCATATACTTTTATCTTCTCATAGGTTCATAATTACTACTAGGCTAACTGCCCTTGTGGGCCATTTTAAGCCTAACCAATTACCCCATGTGAGAGTTAAACCCTGCACCTTGTGCTTAAGGTAAAAACTTTAAGCATTATGCCAGTCCTGTCATAAACCTTCTGCACAAGAACTTATACAAGTAAATGGAAAAAGTTCATTTGCTGGGCACACCAAAAATGCACTAACCCCTTCTCAGCTCCTGTACATAGTATACTTGAATTTTTGACATCCATTTTTAGAGAGGGAGCTAGCTCATCCACAGTTTAAAGTTTAGTTAGCAGCAATATCTAATTTTCATGTTGGATTTGAGAACTCTTCTGTGGCCTCTTCTAAACTTTGTTAAAGCATTTCTGAGAGGCAACTTCTGCTTAGAGCCCCATATAAAGGTCTTTCTCAACCATGGGATTTGAATTTGGTACTGCAGGCCTTAATTCATTCTCCCTTTGAAACAGCAGCAAAATGTGATCTTCAGTCCCTGACCTGGAAAGCTATCTTTCTAGTGGTCATTACCTCCGGTAGAATAATTTTAGAGCATCAAGCATTGTCTTAACCTCCCTGTTTGATCTTTCATAAGGTTAGAGTCTTATTATGTACCAGCGCTTCTTTCCTTCCTAAGGTGGTGTCAGAGTCCAATAATCAAGCATTCCATCAATTTACCAGTTTTCTTTCCTAAATTTGCAAACCAGGGTGAATATATGTTGCATCTGTTAGATGTTCATGGACAATTTACGTTTTTACTTGCACAGAACTAAAGAAATTAGGAAGACATGTAATTTATTTGTATCCTTTACAGATGCTAAATTGGGAAAGCCAGTTTTCAAAGGTAACCTTAGCCAGATGGCTTACAAATTGCATGCCATTCATTTACAGCAGGTTGGGTCTATCCTTGCCAAAACCTTTAAGAGCCCATTCAATTAGGTCCATGGCAATTTATTAAGTGTTTTTTTTTTTTATCTCAAGCCTCCATGAATGACATAACCTGGGCCAGTTCTCATACTTTTATCCCTCATTACAAACTGGATCTGGTCTCGAGGGGAAGAGCAGCCTTTAGTTCAGCTGTGCTCAGGAGTATCCTTCCTTGCAATCCAACCAGGATTTTAGGTAGCTGGGGACTCTGCTTCAAAAGTTGAGGATAAAAATGAAAATTGGCAACATCAAATAGTTATGTACTTACCATAATGCTCTGTCTTGTGTTGTCCATTTTCATTCCTCAACTTCCTGGCCACCCCCCCCCCCCCAACCCTTATTGCAAAAGGCTTCTGGAAGAACAAGATACAAGGACACCACTGTCCTTAATGTTGGGTTCCAGATGGTTTCCTCTGTAGTGTGTGTGTGTGTGTGTGTGTGTGTGTGTGTGTGTGTGTGTGTGTGTGTGTATAAAATGTGTGTGTGTATGTGTATATGTATATATATATAGTATGTCCTATTTTAGGTAAGTCAGCTAACAAGATATGGTGCCATTAGGGGCTGGTGCATTATGGGTAAGGGAGAAGCTCGATAGCCTTTGGGTTACCACGAGCTTTAGTAAAGACAGAGTCAGATCTGAACCTGACAGCTGAATGAAAGTGGACAACACAGACGGAACATTACGGTAAATACATAACTTTTTTTAATAACTGTTGGGTTCTCTGTCATGTCTGCCCTTTTTGGGGGCCTTGTATAGGTTTGTAGGTCCCGCCAGTCCTGGCACTATTGCATAGAGCCAGTAGCATCTTTCCTACATTCTTTGCTTGTAGTTTCGTACTGGTTTCCCAGAAGATAGGCGCCATTTCCTGGAAAAAAACTCAAGTGGAAGCGGATTTTAATATTACTTTGAGTTTACAAACTGTCAAATGAAGCCACGAGTCACGCAGATGCGGTGTGATCCAAATCCCATTGTGCTTTGTGTAAAATTGTGTATTCTATATGAATGCAGGGTCTTCTGGATGTTCCTTTCTTCTGTTCAGGTCACAACAGACTTCCACTTACAGGACAACAAAGGGATATTAAAGCAGATTGCTCAACTTGCTGTTTCTTTTAGTGCCTATTCGTTAATACAGCCTTGAAAAATCACCCATGCAGCTTTAAAAACTAATCCACTCAACTGTTTTCCCTGCTCTAGCTACCGGGACATTTCCTCCCCCAAAGTGATGTAATCCCTGCCTGATTTGCATGCGGTATAGAAGAGCCAGTGGACCTCCCACATTGTGATGTCAGAGCTGCCTTGCCCAGCCCACTCTTAAACTAGCAAAAATGTCAAACTATAATCTCACTTTTCTGAAGAGCCCTACCGATATGTGACAAAGTACAGGCAGAAGCACAGTAACAGCTGCAAAAACTAACAGCATAAATTTGCAGTGACCATGTGTAGACATTAATTGCATGTTTTTACATAAGAAGCAGATGTCTGTCACAATTAATCAACAACACTACATCAGCTTAAAATCCGCCTCTGGGCGTTTTTTTCTGGCTATACTGCTCAGACAAGCTCCACGTGGGTTTACAGAGTGGTCCTAGCAGCAAGGAACTCGAAAAAGCGACTACCTTCTGGATTTAAGTATCTTTGCTTTTTTTTCACTGAAAATAGCTTCTGCTGCTTACTTTGAACTAGCCTGAACTGTTTTTTTACTGATTACTGCATTTATTTTAAAATCTGCACTTAAAGTTACATTTAGTCGAAAGTTTGCTTGTTTGTTTAATTGAACTGTGGACGCTGCCCACTAAAGTGTGCTAGCCTGTGTAACTAATTTATCACTGTCTCTGCATTTTCTGTGTATTTCTACAAAAAAAACAAAAAAATAATCCTTGTTTTCCCGCCTTTCACGACTAGTTTAGACCAGTATACAGGCATTGCTGTATTCTGGGCTGTGGTGTAGTTCCTGTGTTGTCCATTACCTTACTTGGATAGAAGGAAGTTTCTTTGCTCACCAGTGGGAGTGGGGAGCCTTGAGCAGCCTACCTGTCCTTGGGGGAAGTGACCTCAGCACAAGAAGCTGTTAGTAATTGGTTGTTTGGGACCATTCCTAGCTCTTTTGTAGTTCACTGCTTAAAATCCGCTTTGCGGCTTTGTGATGCGTCGCATAGCAGCGCCCGGTTAAACAAGGTTAAACTTTTCTGGCTCCGCCAAGTCTGCTCTTCAATTTTTCCCTTAGAACTGTTCTACTTGCAATCTAAACAGCCTATACTCTATCTGAAAAGCTCAGCACTTGCTCCTAAAGCATTTTTTATACAGGTAAAGCACTCTTAAACAAACAAAAGTACTTCATTCACCTAAATTCTGTTGAGTACCCATTTCCCTATAGGTCCTTTCTGACTCAGTTACACAGCAATCTTTTTCACTATTTCTAGCATGTTGAAGGGTCAGTTGCTGGCATCCTCTCCTGTTCAGCTGGTGAATCTGGGAATCCTGAGGCAATGTTACAATTGCCTCATGTATACAGACAACCCTCTCCTCCTCCCAACAAATACAAATATATGCGAGAGATGCAACTATATAGCCAAACTTGAGGCTGAGCTCTCTCAATTCAGTACTGGCAAGACCAGTCTGGAGGAGAAGGTAACCACGCACACCACAAACCCAGTCTCACATAGAACTATCACAACTGCAAACCAAACACAAACACACAAAAACATACTCTGAGGTGCTGATTAAAAATCTACCAAAACAACAGAGGCCTCCAAAGCAGACACCCAAGCAACCACCACCTCAAGACATAGCACATGCAACACATAGTTCACAAAGTCAGTGTGCTAAACAGTCACAGCCCTTAAGGCCAAACAACATGCCAGACACACTTGTAATAGGTGACTCCATAGTCAGGCACACTGACGTCCCGCTCACCAGACTGAACAAGGAGAGGGTCACAGTAAGCTGCCTGTCGGGAGCTAGAATCCGCCACAACACAAGCACTCAGGTCACTCCACAGCAAGTACAAATATGACTCAGTCATTGTACATGCAGGTGTGAACGACCTGAGACGTACCTCCCTGGACTACATGAAAAGAGACATAGAGGATCTCTCTGATTATGTAGCCCAGGCCGGTATGACCCTGACCCTGAGCAGCATCTTACCCTCACCAAGAATGATGCCACAGTACAAAGACAAAATGATCAGTTTTAAGAATTGGCTTAATTACTGGTGTCATTCTAAGGGGATCCAATGTCTGTCTGCTTGGGATGACATGCTTGACAAGCCATGCTGCTTCGCAAGGGATGGCTTGCACCTGTCACCCCTGGGCTTCCGGATATTGGCAAAGGCTCTTGCCACCCCCATAGTGCCTTTTTTAGGCAAGGCTCAAATGACAAACCTACCTCCCTAGAAAACACAAGTGGAAAAAAACTAAGGGTAATGCTGCTCAATGCCAGAAGTCTAAACCTCAAGATGCACGCCTCAAGCCCTCCTCAGTATGGAGAACATCGATGTCTGTGCAGTGACTGAAACCTGGTTCAAGGCTCCTGAGAGCACCCCAGCACTATCAGGTTTTACCTCATATCATGCTTTCCAGCCCCAAAACTTGGACCGAACCACAAAAGGAGGGGGAGTATCCATTTTCATCAAAGATACCCACACCTCCAGGTTAGTGGCAACGCACGAAGCATCGGAGACTATCCAGGTGCAACTAACCATAGGCAAAACTGCCTTACAGTTTGTAGCATGCTACAGACCACCCTCTCAAACTCAGGAACCCCACACAGCCTTCCTGAAGACACTGGAGAGTATGACTGTCTCTCCAAATACCATCATTTTGGGAGACTTCAACTACCCAAACAGACTGGGAACATTACTCAAGCCCCAACACCCTAGCCCAAAGGTTCCTAGAATTCATAAACTCAAATGCAATGGAACAACTAGTCACCATTCCCACAAGAGGAGACAATATACTAGACCTGATCATCACAAACATGGGGACAAAATGCTCCACACCAGAAGTTCATCCCTCTTTGGTAAGATCAGACCATAAATTAATCTCACTGGAAATCCACATCCCGCCCCCACCCCCTGCACAAAAGACCACAGTGAAGAACTTCTCAAAAGCAAACTTCACACTTCTTAAGACTGAAGTGGTATCTTTCAAGGCCCCTGGGCCAGTGGAAACCACAACCCACACTGCTGAATCCTTTGCAAATGCCTTCTATGGGCACCTTCAAGAATGCATGGATCATGCAATCCCAAATAAAACCAAGACCCATTCCCCAAAGGCAGGCGCCCGGTCTGGTGGACCCCAGCCATAAACAAACTTTACAACAGGAGGAGGAAGCTACTACATGACAGAGTAAAATCCCTAAAAGGGAAGGCATCTCTGATCAGTACTAGCAAAAAACTAGGATCACTCATAAAATCATCCAAGGCCAACTTTGAGAGAAAAATCGCAAAAGACACAAAAGACAATCACAAGGCCTTCTTTAGCTATGTTAGAAACCTGGGTGGAAACTCCCAGATATGCTCAGAGTTAGTCCAAAATGACACAAAATACACTGAACCCACTGACATTGCCAACATTCTGGCAGACAGGTTCAGTGCAAATTTCTCCTCCCCCTCCCTCCCAAAAGGAGAAATAACTATCCCAGCAGAGTGTAGCCTCCCTAACATCTCAGATGCCCAGGTGAGAGCCGCCCTCTCTAAAGCTAAAAACACAGCATCAATGGGACAGGATGGTGTCCCGGGCTGTGTGCTACATGAACTCCAAGAGGAACTAAACCCACACATAAGGCTGCTGTTTAATCTTAGCCTTACTACAGGATACGTACCCAAAGTGTGGCGTACGGCAACAGTGGTCCCACTTCACAAAGGCGGTGCTTCTACGGACCCTGGAAATTACCGCCCCATAAGCTTGACGAGCCTGGTCTGCAAAGCTATGGGAGAGGATCATTATGGAACTCATAAACAAAGACATTGGAGACCTACAGACATTGGATCCTACCCAATTTGGCTTTGTCGAGGGCAGATCCTGCCTTTTGAACTTGGTCGACTTTTTTGAAACTGTCACTAAGGCCATTGATGAGGGTAAGGCAGTTCACACAGCCTACCTTGACCTTGCAAAAGCCTTTGACACAATACCCCACTCGGGCATCATAGACAAACTCACCAGCTTAAATGTAAACCCATATGTCACAAGATGGGTTGCAAACTGGCTCAAGGACAGAACCCACAGGGTCAGAGTTGCTGGAGCTATGTCAGACTCTAAGCCAGTCACAAGCGGTGTCCCACAGGGCTCAGTCCTGGGACCCCTCTTGTTCGGCATTTATTTTTCCAAGGTACAGGCAAACACAGGAGGATTGTGGCTGACAAAGTTCGCAGATGACTGCAAACTGGGCGCCATAATTGATACTCCAGCGGACACAAACATCCTTCAGAGAGGCCTCATAGAAACGGATAATTGGTGCCACAGCCATGGCCTTAAGCTGAACGCCAAAAAATGTATAGTCATACCCTTTGGGAAAAACAAGGTACCGACAGATTACCACATAGGCGGTAATCCATTAAGTACGGAAGAGGTAATCAGGGACCTAGGGACCCAGGTTGACAGTAACCTCTCATTTGACACTCACATTGCCAAAGTGGTTAGGAAGATCTTCTATATTGCCCACCTTATCATGAAGGGTTTCACATCTACCATCCGATGATAGCTTACTTCAGGCTTCAAAGGAATTAAAATCTATCCTTATTTTGACGACTGCCTGATTCTGGCTCAAGAAAAGGAAGATCTTCTACAGCATCTGAATATGTTACCTATCTACTCTCCTATCTCTCTACAGGGCTGGTTTGTTTGGAATGTTGTTGCAAGGAATGTTGTCTGCTCCTACTTCTTTGCCCTTTTACCTCTCCTTTGGGATTCTATTGGGATTCTCTGCCAGGCAATGGAAGACTAAGAACATAGTACAGTTTTGTACCTAGTTTTGTACCATAATGTAATATTCGAGGATTCCATTGTCCCAGTCAAATTTACCCCCCCTCCCTCTGTATTTAGGGGGTGGTTGTGTAGGTGAGTTTACATGCTTATGTTTTTGTATGTATATCTTGTTGTATTTATCATGAAGGGTTTCACATCTAGATCAAGAGAGGTCATTGTGCCCCTGTACTCTTCTCTTATCAGGCCAATGATTGAGTACAGTGCCCCGTTTGGGATGTATCTCACCCGACACCTGCAGCAGTTGGAAAGACCCCAAAAGTTCCTCACCAAGAGGATAAAGGGTCTTAAACATATGTCATATGCTGCCCGACTGAAAAAACTCCAGCTCTATTCAGTCGCATACCGCCTACTCAGAGGTGATCTGTGCCTGACGTACAAGGCCATGTCCAATCCTGAATTAATGGACATGCTCCACCTCAGAAAATCCAAATCCATCAGAGCCACGAGAACAAGTGACTTAAACTCAACACAGAAATAAATAGAACGTGCTGGAGGGACAGATTCATAACCCAGAGGATCCCTACACTCTGGAACAGAATCCCAGTCCATGTTAGGCAGAGCCCCTCACTGACTCTATTCAAGAGAAATCTCGACGAGTGGATGGGAGATCGTAGGTTTACCCCGGGGGTCATCTCTGTGTCACTACTAGACAGAGGCATAGTAAACTAAACCCTAAAAGGGCGTAGTATTCTCATCCTAAGGGGTGGTGTAAGCCACATGCACTCTGGCTAGGCTTATAAATGCCCTAGGGCAGATAGCCTAGTACGAACCTATGAACCTATTACAAGAAGTATGCAATACCGTAATTTTCTTAAATTACCACTTAAAGCATGTCGGTGCTGTCATGCAAGTCTGTGAAATATTTTGTGTTTATAGTGCATCATTTGTTAGCTATTTAACCAAACAGGAAGGAAAAATAAGTGGGAGTTTACTTTGCAAAACAGTGATTATTCCCAGTGCTATGGAGCTTGGTTCTAAATTTGACAGGAGTGCAACAAAAAAAAATCTCCCAATGTAAGGAAGGAAAGGCTCTCAAGAAAACAGTACACAAGTCTGGTCACCTGCTGTGAGCTGTCAATCACATGCAGATAATGGGTCAAATTACCCTTAGCTCTTTGACAGCCAGGGAAGGTATGTGTGAAGTGGGAGGGGAGATGCCTTGAAGAACTAGATTTCAGCCTTCACAAAAGAAAGCAAGTTAACATTTCTAAGAAGAAAGAGCAATAAAATGCACTTTTCAGTTCTGTTCTGTAGCATTTGCACTGTTTGTGTTTGAAGTAGTCATTGCAAAAGGATAACATTTTAACCAAAATTAGGTGACTATAACAAATGAGTGAATGCCTATAAAGCCAGAGGAATGATAGGAGCTTTAGGGAAAATGTGGCAGATCTAATGCAGTTTTTTTGGAGACAAACCATGCATTCTGTTATACTTATAGGCAGACTAAACAAAATTATTTCAGGATGCCAGACCTCATGAGGTCAGAGTCAGAAATTGTGTATAAAAAGCTCTAAATAGTCCGAGTGGTGTTAAAATGTAGGAAACCCCAAACCATGATGAAATAAACATGTTTTTTGAGTCTGTGGGTGCGGTTGTCCTTTAAGGATCTTCCAGAGGAGGTGCAAGAGCCAGAATCAAATGGTTTTGCTTTTGACATCTTCCATCTAACTTGAGTTAGATAAGCCAGGTATTTTTGCTGTTTCTCATCTGAGAGACCCTTAACCAGTTATGGTGGTTTAGGGCAAAAAATGGCAGAAGAAAAAAAAATTCTTCTGGTAGAAATCTTCTGGAATGTCAGAGTGCAAATAGCTGTCTACTCTCTAGGAAGCAAGTTTCACACAAGCATTTTCACAGCTACTGCCTTTTTTTGGATTGGTCCAGAGCACTATCTGCCTAGACATATCTTAATGCTTGACTTTCAAACATATGGCTAATTCTCTAAACATGCTTGCAGCAGGAAGAATATGGAATGTAGTTACAGTATATCATCTGCTGGTCCCTCTTTAGAATTCCCCAAGAAAAAAGGAAAAGCACGCTAGGGAGAAACATAATTGGGAGGTTGCTAATACAGTGTTGTCATCTGACAACCCCCATTGGCTTGAGGTAGCTGATATCATTGAAACAATCAGTCATTTCCACATCCTTGCAAGTTGAAGCTACAGTCTGATGTTATTTTCATTCATTCTTTAATTGATGGGTTCGGATCCCAGACTCTTCTGACGCTGCCGTTTCTACTAGATCACTGGATCCTAGAACTCTCACGCTCCTTCCTTTACCCATAATGCCCTGCCAAACTAACATAGCTGATATCTCGTTTGCCGTCATTGGTATCAGATGTGGATTCCTAGCTCTTGACCGTTTTTTGAGTGGTCTTCGGACTTTTCCTTATTGTTGGTGTTTGTGAGTTAATTTTAATACATTGCCTTTCTTCTTCCTCCCTCCAGTATTTTACTGTTTTTAGCCAATTTTCCTTCCCTTTTAGTATCTGTTATTTTGCTACTTCTCTTGTTACCATGCCTAGTATCCATCTGTACTCTTGAGTATTTTGTCTACCATTGTTGCTAGTCCCCCCCCCCCCCCAAAAAAAAAATATATATATATATATTTATTTATTTTGTCTGTAGCGTTTGCTAGGGTAATACTTTGTTTTCAGCTGTGTCGTTGGTAGCAGTTTTAAGATATTGGACAGACCCTCTGGGTGTTTTCTGTGGGTATAAGATCCCAAATTCTAATGTCCACAGGGAATGTTATGTATTGTTTGGGTCTGCCACATCTTGATGTCTTTGCCATTTGCTCCGGATTTAATTCTAGGGCTTTTAGAGACTGCAAGAACAAATTTTAGTTTTGCAGGGTCTCTTGCCCCCTCAATCTCCCTCTTTGTTGGCTGGGGCTGAAACCCCCTCTAAAAACTCAGAGAAATCAAAAGTTGACACCCTGTGGACAAGGAGTCGAGAGTAGTCTCATCTCTCCACTATATCCTCTTCGATCCTCCAGGAAAACCTTCTGAAGCAGACGTGGACAGGATGATGAAGTTTCTCCCAGCACAGATACAGATGGCGGTTCTCCTGTCTCTGACCCCTTCTGGGCCTAGGAGCCGACCTCCATCCACTTCCCCTGTTGTCTTTCTCTCACTCTCACTCTCTCTCTCTCTCTCTCTCTCTCTCTCTCTCTCTCTCTCTCTCTCCTGTCCGTCTGTTTCAGAGCTGTCCGATCAGAGATCCCTGGGGGGTGTCTACTTTGGATCCAAAGACTGTGTGCTCTTCGACTCTGATATTTTCCCTGAGCAGGCAGGCACAGTGTTTCGAAGCCAAAGCATTGGCATTTGATCTGGGCACTTGAAGTCTGTTCCGAAGCTTCCGGTGCCGTCTCTTCCCGGCTGAGCCTCGGCACTGGATAACTTGGGTCAGACTCCCTCCTCGGGTGGAGCACTGATGGGGTTGCAGGGGCTGATGATCCGAGAGGTTCCAGCTTCAGAGGAGTAGACTACTGCTTCTCCTAGGTATTCTGCTATCGGGGTTGTGGAGAGGGTTTTTCTCTAACTAGAGAACAGACATTCCTGCTCCATTGGGTCAAACAACCCTGCCTCATGCTGTTGTGTTGTGAGCCTTGACCATCTCTTCACTGGGACAGCCAACTTGAACGAGCCTCCAGCCAGTCCATCGGGCCAATATCTCTTCTAACAGTTCCCAGGCACACCCCACTGAGGAACTCCCTCTAAAGAGGACATACAAGAGGAGGCGACAGGTTCCCTCAGATAATCACCTTATGACGTCTCCTTTGGAGACATGCTGGAGCTGTTGAAACAAAGACCGTTGGTCTCCTGATACCCACACACAGGAGAAATATGTGTTCAGGGGCCTTTTGGGTCTGGCCCATCTGCTTCTTGGGTGCAGACACCTCATTTAGAGCAGCTGCTTCTGGCTCTGTCCTTTAGAAAGTATTCTTGGTGGAGGCTTCAGCCACTGCCAGATAACATCAACGCAAAACTGATGCTCTTCTGGATAACAATGCTCTTTTTGGTACTGTAGCTGCAGACTTAAAGTATTACAAGAAAAGGGATATGAACTTCGGGACTTGAAACACTTTTTGCGTCATCTGCCCCTAAATTTCACAGAAATTTTCGTTCTAAGTCCTCTTTTGTTAGGAGACAGACCTGTCCTTCTCTTTCAAGAACTAAGATGACTGTTAGACCTCCTCAGCTTAAAACTTCTCTTTCAGGTTCTACTCCTAAACAGCCTTTTCCAGATAGGTCAGGTAGTCTGTGACTACCCACCACTTCCAAGTCTTACTCCTGTTTCTCTTAGTCTATACCTGTCTCTTCCAACTTGAGCAAGTATAACCCAGAATTCCTAGGTTCTCTCGGTTATCCAACAGGGATATTTCATGACTTGGAAAAATCTTCCTCCTTTCAGAGGTATTCCTCAACCTCCTCCAAACCAGTTGGGAGTCGTTTCTACAGGATTTAAATGATTTACTTACTCAAGGAACGATTCAATATGTTCCTTTGGACTAAAGGGGAAGGGGGGTTTACTCAAGAATGTTTCCTTGTGCCCAGAAAGGAAGGTCATTGGAGACCCATTCTGCATCTTTCCCATTAAAGACTTTCCTAAATGTTCCTACTTTCCACATGTTGTCTTTACAGACTTTTTCTCGAATTCCTCCTGAGGCCTACATGACCTCTGTGAACATCAAGGATGCTTGTCCTCATGCCTATTCATCCTCGTTACAGGAAATGTTTACGTTTCTCTGTGGCTTCCTTGCACTTTCAGTTCTCTGCCTTGCCCTTTGGTCTATCCAGTGCCCCAAGGGTATTGACAAAGTGTTTGGCCCATGTGATTGCTTATTGCAGGATCAGAGGTATTCAGATATATCCATACCTAGACTATCTTCTTTTTCTGGCTCCTCTTCCAGAACAGTTACTTCAAAATCTGCAGTTTGCCATCTCTCTGCTTCAAAGGTTGGGGTTCACAATAAATAAAAAAAAAATCCTGTCTTTCCCCTTCTCAGGATCACATTTTCCTAAGGTGCAGGCTACGAACAGATCTCATGATGGACAAACTAAAAGAACGTAATGAATGACCCAAAACAGCGTTTAATCAAAACCACATTGTACAGTAAGCGCTTTTGTCATCAAAAATGACTTCCTCAGACTGAATAATGCTACAAACCAACCAAAATTTTAAAGTACAAATGCACCAATCACATATAGAGAACATTTTTAAATTACATTAACCCCTTCCATGCTTTAAGCCTTTTCTTTTTGAATAGGCTACAAAATCATCTCCGTTATTGAGCCCAGGTGGGAAACAGGCATTTAACCTAACTTACCACGTATATTCCCGCCAGTTAAGCTCATCTTCAGCATCAAATAATTTGCCATAGTTAGGTACTGCTTCTAATACTAAAAACTTAAAATGCACTAGACAATTACTAGTTTTGTAGTGTTTAGCAATGGCATTTTTTACATCCCCTATTTCCACAGCATGTTTCTGCATAAATTTATTTATGTAAGGCTGGGAAAGGGTTAATGTTTTAAGCAGTATTTATTCTGAAAATATTATATTTTTAGTCGTTTTATTGACTGTCTTTTTTTTGTGGAGAGGAGATGTTATGAGTCTCAATGAGTTCATAACATATATAAATAGTGTTAACACCTATTTACATTTTACAGCTGAGGTTAATTAATTAGCATTAAATATTTAGATGCAACTGTCTTAGATTATTAGCAAAGATTTATAAAAAAAGAGGTGCATAATTCTTATTTACACTATGTAGTATGCATCCTAAAAAGATGAAAGACAATATAGTTTGTAGTCAGCTGATGTGTGTGAATAGATTAACTGAAAATGATAGTGATTTTCAAGTAGAAAGTAAAGCTCTCTGCGATAAGCTTTATTCACGAGGTTATCCAATGGAAGTTATGAATTTGTCTCGATAAAGTTGAGAAACTAAGGCACAATGAAATTAGATTTGACAAAACAGTAAGCAATTGTAATGATTTCAGAGTTTCCATGGAAGTTAGTAATAGTGTAGACAATTTCACTATTAAGAATGTTATAAGGAACAATTGGAAAATGTTACAAAGTTCTAGTGATTTGAAAGATAAAATAGGTGATCAACCAAATTTTATTAATAAGAGAGGTAAGAGTTTTAAGAATTATTTTCAAAGTAAACGCAGTACCCTAAGCTTACTTTAGTTAGGTATGTTTAATTGTCTTAACTGTAGATTTTGTGATTATTTGCTTGCTAGTGTACAAGAAGTGAATGTCAATGGTTTTATCTATAAATTTAGGAATTATTATACATGTAAAAGCAAATTTGTTGTTTATTTAGTAATGTGTCAATCATGCCCTTCTTTTTATGTAGGGCGAACCAGTAGAGAATTAAATAAACGTATGTATGAACACAAACATGCTGTGGAAATAGGGGATGTAAAAAATGCCATTGCTAAACACTACAAAACTAGTAATTGTCTAGTGCATTTTAAGTTTTTAGTATTAGAAGCAGTACCTAACTATGGCAAATTATTTGATGCTGAAGATGAGCTTAACTGGCGGGAATATATGTGGCAAGTTAGGTTAAATGCCTGTTTCCCACCAGGGCTCAATAACAGAGATGATTTTGTAGCCTATTTAAAAAGTAAAGGCTTAAAGCATGGAAGGGTTAATGTAATTTAAAAATGTTCTCTATATGTGATTGGTGCATTTGTACTTTAAATTTTTGGTTGGTTTGTAGCATTATTCAGTCTGAGGAAGTCATTTTTGATGACAAAAGCGCTTACTGTGTAATGTGGTTCTGATTAAACGCTGTTTTGGGTGATTCATTGTATTCTTTTAGTTTGTTTTTTTCGTCTAAGAACGTTGGATATATTTTTTGGCTTGGATCTCATGATGGCTTTTCTTCCACCAGAAAATATTCTGTCTCTGAATTCCTTCTTCCATCTGTAACTGCCAGGGAGTTTCTAAGATAACTGGAGTTTATGGCATCCTCAATACCTATGGTGCCCCTGGCAAAACTTTACATGAGAAAATTTGCAGTACCTAAAATCAGTTTTGATGCAGCATGCTCATCCTGTTGAGTTTGTACTTCTATTCTCCCAGGCCTGAAATTAGAGCTTCTTTGGTGGATTCATCAATTTTCTCTGAATCCAGGTCTTCCTCTTCATTAGTCTCAACCAACTCAAGAGTTGTTCACAGACGCCTCCGACACATGTTGGGGGGCAAGATGTGCATCAGAACAGGTGCAGGGTCTCTGGTCTCCTCCTTAAAGGAAGAAGCGTATCAAGGAAATGAGGGCCCTCATACTAGCTCTACAGGCTTTCCATCCAGGACCTCTGAAAGTGTTTATGGAAAACATCACAGTCCTCTGGTATATAAACAAGCGGGGGGCAAAGTCTTATCTTTGCAGATTGGCTATGGTGGCATGGAGTGTGGCAGTTCAGTACAAGGTGACTCTTCATGCAGTTTACATTCATTCACTCAAAACTTTGTGGCAAGACACTCTTAAACAGGCCCATGACTCAATCCCACAATGGATGCTTCATGGGATGTGTTCTGGACTTTGTCCATTGGTGAGGTACTCCTCTAGTGGATCTTTTTGCCTCCCCTCTGAACAGACAACTTTTTTTTATGTGCAAGAGTCCTAGGTCCTCTGTTTTGGAAGGTGGACGCCTTATCTTTCTCATGGAAGGGGATTTTTTTTATGCACCCCCCCCCCTTCCTCTCATTCGAAAGTTCTGCTCAAGATTCAGCAGGACAAATCAAATATCTTGCTGGTGACTCCCTTTTGGCCAAGAAAGCATTGGTTCCCTCTTCTGCATTTAGCCAAGGGCAATCATTACAAGTTACCTCACAAGGTGGACTTGCTCGCACAGGACAAGGGATCTCTGTTTCATCCACATCTGTCAACTTTGTAACTGACTCTGTGCATGGTAAACTTTTGATTCCTTTCAGACACTTTTTTTTCTGAGGACATTTTTAGGGTACTGCAGGAGGCCAGAAAATCCAATAGCAGACCTTACTTGTCTAAATGGAAGACCATTTTTTACTAGATGTCTTTTCACATAATCTGGATCCACTGACTGTGGATATAGCACTTTTTCCTACTTGTGCGAGTTACTTGAGTGGTTTGGCTTATTCCTCAGTGAAAGTTCACTTGTCAGCCATTTTTGCTTGTCTGACATTGATTCTCCCTTTAGCCTCCAGACTGGAAGTAAAACTTTTTCTCAAAGGCATCCTTCACATTAATCCTCCCAGGAAGCCAGTTCCTCCTCCTTGGGATTTAAACTCTTTTAGAGAAGCTTAACTGTAGCCCCTTTTGAACCTGCAACTTCAGCTTCCTTAAAGTTTTGTACCTGGAAAACTGTTTTACTAGCATTAACCCCTGCTAGGAGGGTTTGAGATTCAAGCTTTAATGGCTTCTCCACCTTTTCTTGTTTCTCATAAGGATAGGGTCTCATTGTGTACTAGTCCGTCCTTTATGCCCAAGTTGGTGAATGAGTTCTAATCTATTCAGTTGCCCACTTTTTCCCTCCTCCTCAGTCTGCTAGTGAGATGATCTTGCACACCTTGGATGTGCAAAGACAACTCAGATTTTATTTGGATAAGACTAAGGCTATCGGGAAATCTGATCAGCTTTTGGTTTCTTTTCATCCCAGGGCTCTGGGTTTCTGTTTCCAAGCAGACTATTTCCGCTTTGATTTCTAAGGCTATTTCATTTTGTTACATGTTTCACAGTAAGAGTCTCCCTGTTCCTGTTGAGGCTCACTCCACTAGGTCTGTGGCTTCCTCTGATACTTTGAGTTTGGATACCAACACCATTTTAGAGGCTTCTGTTCATACTTTCACCAAACATTACAAGTTGGCTAGTATTTCTAAATCCAGGGCTAGTTTTGCTAGAGCCATTCTTCATGGCTTTGTAGAAAGTTCCTGTGTTCCTTCCTCCTCTTCCCAGGTTTCCTCCTAAGCTTTAGTACTCCCACACATCAAGAATTCTGCAACATTAGTATAGAAGGGCCTAGATTAGTTGTGTAAAATCTTATCGTGACCTAAGATGTTCTCTTCTATGTTGCAGTATTCTATCCCTCCCTCCTTCCCCCTCTACCTTGTTGTTTTTCTTGGATGGCAGATTTCCTTTTTCCTGACACTGGTGTTTCTCCTGGGGCATTTCAGTTCTGAGGATTGTACATCTGGACGTCCTTTTTATGGCTGATGTTCAACAAGCCGTACGTGCGGCATCCCACGTACTTGCAGTAGCCAAAAGCTGTTGCATGCTGGCCGGACGTCTGGTCGCTTTTGATGGAGGATCCTCTCGCTTGTTAAAAATATTGCAACATAGAAGAGAAGGACACTAAGGTTATGGTAAGATTTTACACAACTATTCTGTATATTTAGTTGTTGAACAGACTTTTGTATAGATGTAGATGTAGCTGTGGTTCACTTGGCTAGCTATACTTTCTGTGAAATTGGTTGGATTGTATGTCCAGTATGGGCAAGTTTGACCAGAATATTTTAGGGTTAGTATGACCTGTATTTTATTGACTGGTGTAGTAAGATTTTTTATCTGATTTGATCTTATTTTTGGCCTGATTTCTAAGCCTTCTGTAAATCTGGAGTTTGTAGTCATTTTGTTTGGTTTCCAGCAACTCCGGGCTTTGTGTCTTTGTCATTAGTAGCTTTGTTTTGTTAACCAAGGAATTGGGTTGAATTTAACTCTTTTTTTTACAATTATTTCTAACAGGGACATGGCTGTATATCTAGGAAAGTAAGAGTACAGCTTCATTTAGTCAAACTTGTAGTAATTTCCAATAGATTTA
Organism: Protopterus annectens; assembly: GCF_019279795.1. Classification (NCBI taxonomy): domain Eukaryota; kingdom Metazoa; phylum Chordata; order Ceratodontiformes; family Protopteridae; genus Protopterus; species Protopterus annectens. Next base: position 600,740,593 of record NC_056728.1, on the reverse strand, counting down.
TTTTCCTTGTTAAAGTTAGTTGTGTTGAGAGATTGATGCAGTGAGCTTTTTGGGTATATGGACAGTCCTGTACAATAAGGGTAGATAGGTGGACAGTCACTTAGATTGCCTGGTAGGGAGCTGGTGGAAGGAATTTTTTTGTGGAAAATGTGTGGAGACCCTCTCCAAGCTGATTTGTCTTGCTGTTTTTGTTTTTTTTTTTTGTTTAAACACCTTTATTGAATTATCATTTGTGACATCGGCAAATTTTACATTTATATAAACGCAATCAAACTATATTAAGTTCACATTTGCAAGCATTATACTTCACATATATTGCTGTATATCCTATAATCAAGCAACATTACATAAATTATTCAGTTCTTGCCCTTTCTTGTTTAAAAAAAAAATCTTAATCATCACTTATGACATAGGCAGTCATACGTTTGTATAAGTGAAAACAGTCCACACCGACACAATCCTAGTTGCAAACATTTTACATTACAAACCATACTGCCACGTTGCAAACATTATACATCACTTATAGTCCACCCAGTCATTTTCAGTCAAACATTAGATAGTTCATTTAAGTCTTACCTTCATTTAGACTTTGATTCCTCCCCTGTATGTATTGTTCCCAGAATTCCCATTTTTCGTATGTAATTTGCTCCTACCCTTTTTAAGATCTCAATTCTAGTTGTTTTATGTCTATTACTATATTCACTACTTCTAGTATATGTTTTGCTGTTCTTGTATTTGTTGAGGTGAAGTTTGGCAAATCCATAGAGGTTAGTATTTTTATTTAGCAAATCAATATTAAAATCCCCCACTGTGATGGTTTCTTGACAGGTAGATGAAACCCACAAGAATTGTTCCTCACTTGCCGGCGTTATTTCCAGGGGATATATACTTCGACAATAGTTGATAGTTGTGCTTTTATGTTTTTATTTTCTGGGTAGCCATCAGTATTTCAGCTGCTCCTATAGTGGAAGGCATATATTTGGATGAAGTAAAAGGTTGGGTGCTTTATTAAGTAACAATAGCAACCCCACCTGCTTTTTTCTTTTTCTGTCTAGTTTGAGTATGTTATAGATTGGAGGCTATGATTGTCAGGTAGGTACTTAGAAATCCAGACATAAACTGTCAGATGTATGTTGCCAATATTTCAGGGGCTGATATTAAAGAGGAGAAGCCATTTTAAATATGATATGTAAGGGAGAGATGTGAAAGGGAGGGGAATTGTGAATGGCGTCCTGGGTTGGGATGGATGGCTATTGAGAGTTTAAGTTTTAGTAGGTGGGGTTTTGTGTGCAGCCGCTTGTATTTAGGTTTTGGCAGGATGACTGACATATGAGTAGAATTGTGACTAGGGTAGTTATTTTTGAACAGGTGACTGGCTGTAGGAATGAGTAAAAAGATAGGGGTTATAACGATATGACTGAAAGTAGTTTGGCAGTCAATTGAGGTAGAGGAAGTTAGCCGAGTACTACCAGATAGGTACTGTGGTGAGGATAAGTGTGTAAGCACATTCAGGTGCATATTATTGTAGGGAGGAAGGAGGTACCAGGTTAGTTTAAGGTCAAGTATTATTACTGGACGAATAGAATGTTGTGTTAAGGGGAGGAGCTAGTTGAGGACGTGGATGATTTTTGTAGAATTATTTAATTTTATTGGGTGGGTATTGATGGTAGGTGGGGATAGGAGTGTAGAAATGGGTGGAATTGGGGCCAGGGTAGGGGAGCGAAGTAAGACCGAGAGTAGTAAACTGAACCGCTCTCTGTCTCTCTCTCTCTCTCTCTCTCTCTCAGATTTAAGTAATAGTAAGATTTCTGTGTAAATGTGATGTGGGGAATACTGAACGTTGAACAAAAGTACAACTTTGTCTTGGTAAACTGTTTAATTAAAAGCATAAAGCTGCATTTACTTGGTTAAGGAACATGAGTATTATAGGGTGATTGATGCAGTAAAATAAATACCTGTTTATAGCAGTTAACTTTCTGTTTTGGGAGCAGCATGTACCAGAGGCCTGCTAGCTTCACTAGAAGGTTGGTGATTTAATATGCTGCCTTGGTTGGAGTCCAGACCCTGTTACAGAGCCCCCCCCCCCAGACTGCAAAAGTTAGTTGCTAAAATAATTGCTTTAACCAGGGAAGTTTTGCCCTGTGAAATTATAAAATGCGAATGTGTTAAATTTTAGCACTGTAAGGAAGGGGGGGTGTTCCGGCATTTTCACTCTAAAAGTACAGCCCACTGTCTGCAAAAGTGAAGGGGGAAAGTATCTGCAGTTCTAAAGACATTTCAGTAGTTTAAATTTAATGCATGGGTATCGCCTTATATTAATATAATGTAACTAAAGTTCATATTCTTTTACTGCTTTTAGAAGTGAAATTCAGCTGTTCTTTTGGCTGGGAAAATTTCCTAAACATGTTGTATAGCAGTAATCTTTAAATTCTTAAAAAGATGTGTACCTTTTTGAGTACCTCCTTCACTCCCTGGCTGTAAATCAGTGACATTTGGTCACAAGGATGTTTATTACCATATTGCTATTTGTAATGGACACAGAACATGAGGTTTGTAGTGGGTGTTGGTGGAGTTACCAATTACAGCAACATCCTTGCTGTTTGGCCTGGCTACTACTTCGAGTTTACAAAATGGCTGACAGTAGTCATAGCACACCACAGGATTGAGGGCATCCTTCTTTATACTTACCTGGGTGAGTCTGGATATGTAGTGGTTTTTGCAGCCGACCCTAGACTGCCTTTGCAAGCTGTTTCCTCCTGGATGAGCAGAAGTCAGTTTATGCCCAGGCAGAACAGTAGTTTTCCTAGAGGCCTTTTGACACCACATTTTCCTGTGGTGGGCTTTTGTTGAGCTGGAGAATTTGCTGCCTTTTTTCAAAACATGCTAGGGAAATCTGTGGTAGCAGCCAGGCAGTTATTGACCATTATGGGTCAAATGGTGTTCACCACACTGATGGTGCCCCTAACTATATTGTAGTTCAAGAAACATCAGTGGTTCTTAACTCATTGCTTCCAGTTGAGCTGTAGACATTTGCACTGTAACTTGCAATGGGCGGAGCCAAAACTTTTTGATTAGAATCAAATTTATGTCCTCACATTTCAAACAAACATTCCTATGTTTGGAACTGTAGTGTAAATGGCAAACTGTATAGTATTCTTTAGGTTCTAGGTCTTAAAATGGATTTTCACAGAAAACGCAGTAACAGTTTGTAATATTTTATAAACGACTTACAATATCTCAGTATGTGTGTAACTTGAGTGGTTGCTTATCAGCAACATTTTGATCTGATGTTATCCATTACATTATTCCTCACAACTGGGTCTTGGATCCGACGTGAGATCCGATCTGGCACTACACAAGACATCAATTCAAGGCTTGAGCTCCTCCCTCTCCTGTAATCCCTTTCTGCACTCTAACCCCCAAATCTCATTTGCTGCATTTATGCATAGGTTCATAGGTTAGGTACTAGGCTATCTGCCCGAGGGCATTTATAAGCCTAGCCAGAGTGTGTCGGCTTTTACCGCCCCATTGGTTAATTAACTGATCCTCTGTCAAGCAGAGCCAATGAAGTGATCCCAGGTGTGTATTTTCTGTTACTCATCCACTCGTCAAGGTTTCTCTTGAAGATTGTTAGTGAAGGGCTCTGCCTGATGTAATTTGGAGTTCTGTTCCAAAGCATGGGGAGTCTCTGTAACAGGAATCTATCCCACCAGCATGTTCTGTTTATTGTTGTGGCGAGGATTAGCTCACTAGAGCACGTGGCTCGCAGTGAGTTGGATTTCTGTAGGTGGAGCATGTCCATCAATTCTCAGGCAGAGATCACCTCTGAGTAAGTGATATGCCACTGAGTACAGCTGAAGTTTTTTCAGTTGGGCTGCATAGGACAGTTTGAGACCAGTAATCCTCTTTGAGGTACTTTTGTGGTCTTTCCAGCTGTTGGAAGTGTCTTGTGAGGTACATCCCAAATTGGGGCATGGTACTCTATGATGGGTCCAATGAGTGACGAGTAGAGGGGCACTATAACCTCTTTATTTCTAGATGCGAACCCTTTAGTAATTAGATGGGCCACATAGAAGAATTTCCTAACTACTTTGGCAATATGATTGTCAAAGGAGAAATTACTGTCTACCTGGGTCCCCAGATCTCTTATTACCTCTTCAGTATTAAGGGGGCTGCCACCTATGTGGTAATTTGTGGGTGTTTTGTTTTTCCCAAGTGGGATGACTGTATTTTTTGGCATTTTGCTTGAGGCCATGACTTTGACACCAGGTGTCTGTCTCAGTAAGGACCTTTTGGAGGATGTCCGTTTCAGCCGGAGAGTCACATTATGGCTCCCAGTTTGCAGTCATCGGCGAACTTGGTTAGCCATACTCCTCCTCTGTTTGCCTGAACTTCTGAGAAGTATATGCCGAACAGTAGGGGTCCCAGGGCCGAGCCTTGCAGGACACCACTTGTGACTGGTTTAGAGTAACCTGGAGCCCGCTATTCTTACCTGTGAGTTCTGACTGTAAGCCAGTTGGCAACCCATCTCGTGACATAGGGGTTTGGGCATAGATGTGATTCTTGGCTCAGAGCTGCTTTTCTTGTTTCTGGAAGTTTTTGTCAGATAAGTGATTTCTGTTTTTTTCAGGCTTAAGTAGTCTTCCCTATCCTCGTCTCTCTATTTTTCTAGCTGGTCTCTGGCATTTGGGCTTTTTTGTAATCCCCCCCCCCCCTTTTCTTTAGTCAGTACTTGGCATCTTTTTTGTCTTGTATAGCTGACGGGATTAGTTTTGTTTCTTAAAAGTATCATACAAATGTGTGTGTGTCTGTGTGTGTGTTATGACCATTATGTATGTCGGAGAAAGAGGAACCTACTTGGTTCAAAAGGTGCTGTTCTTGTGGGTGTAAGATACCAAATTCTGATGCCCACAAGAAGTGTGTCTGTTTTGGGTGCTGACCACCTCGAGGCAGATTGCTCTGTCTGTGCAGCATTCAGTAATAAGTTGCTGTTGAAAGGTATGGCTCGGGGGGGGGGGTCTTCTTATCTCTTTAGATCCCCAGCTACTTCAGGCACTAAAGATTCTAACAGGAAAGCCCTCTCTGCTTCCCCAAGCGCTTCTCCTTTGACTGAGAAATGGTTTAGGCTTTCGGATCAGAGATCTCTGGATCCGAAACTGCCTTTGTCCATGTCTGATTTGGCATCTCTGGATCCGTCAGTAGGTTGAGGTTTTCTTGGAGCAGAGGCCTTCTGATCCAACTAGAGTTAGCCTCCCTCTCGGATCAGTCTGCTCATTCGGATCCGAAGAAGGCGGTCCAGCTGGTGTCTGATCCGATATTACTTTTGAGGTCTCTTCTCTTTCAGGATCCACCAGGGATCTGAAGCACTTTGCTCGTAGGCATCCCGAGCCGATCTTTAGATTAGGGGGCATCATATGTCTCCTCCGGGGCCAGGCTTGCATCCTTGGCTAAATCCACCTATTCTTCAGCTTTCTTCAGATCCTCCAGAAGCCTTTTTCCCACTGATAATGGATAGGATGATGACAAACCTCCTCTGGGCCCAGATGGAGGTGGTCTCTTGGCATCTCCATCCTGCTCAGGCTCTGTGAGATCCCTGGCCCCAAGGTTGCCCTCTCCTCTTCCGACTCTCCCTGTTTCACATTTCCAGGAGCCGGTTTACCTGAGGGAGGCATTGACTGGTCCGGAAATGCACACTTTTCAGACTCCGTCAGGGTCCCTGACTAGTATGATTCCTTTGCCATTGGATCAGAGCAGGTCTTTACTCCGAGAGGTCAGTGCTGGGTCTCTGGGGGGGGGTTGGGTCTGGGCTTATCAGATCAGTCTCTTCCCTTGTGGGCTGGTACTGTCTGGGAGGCCTGGGACCTGGGGTTGGCTCCACTCCTTCCTCCCAGGTGGTTTTGGCTCCCTGGAGTGGGAGGGAGTTTTCTCGAGTTCTTCTTCCTTTCGTATGGTAGAGCGGACTCTCTCCAGTTCTGGAGCAGCATCCCCCCCCCCCTCCACTTACCGGATCCACCCCAGCCCATCTCTGTTCTGAGCCCTGAGCCCATCCATCCTGTCCAGAGTTATTCCTCCCGAGGTAGCCTTCAGGTGGCATCTACCCTCCAGGGGGTTCCCCTCTCTTCAGAGTCCTGCCCTGAGCCCCACACAGATGAGGTGCCATGGAAGAGAAAGTGCAAGAAGAGGCACTTGGACTCACCCATGGAGTCCCTCATGGAGGGGACAGATTTTGATGGGGGGGGGGGCAGGTCCCCCAGGTCTCTGCCTGACTACTTCTCCTTTGGAGACATTCTGGAACTGTTGAAACACAAAGGCAGATGGTCTTCCCGACCCCTGTCATCAGAGGAATCTGTGTTCCTGAAGGCTTTCGGGGCAAGCACATCTACTTCCTGAGTGTCATTGATGAGCTCGTCAACCTTATTTCATACATGGCGTGGAAGAAACCTGACATCGTGGAACCGGTCCCCAAGAAGGCTGACAGTTTCTTGAGTCCCCCTTCCGATAGGATACATTGGAGCAAAGGCATTCCTGTTGATGCCTATGTGGTTGCCTCTGCCCCCAACAAGGATCTGGTTCAACAGAGCTCCACCTTCCATGCCCCAAAGAGGGAGTCTTGGGCGATAAGACACAGGAAGCATGTCTACCCCTCAGCCACATTTGGCTTGAGAGCTCTTAACTATGTGGCACACTTCACCTGCTTCGAAAGAGACCTGGTTGCTGAACTAACTAAATCTCTTTCAGAGATGTCTGCGGAGGACTTCAAAAAGGTCTTGCCCCAGCTCAACACTCTGTCTTCTCTTGCTAGCTCCTCGATGAGGTTTATCTCTAATGCTGCTGTGAGGGTACCTCTCGAGCAGCTGGTACAGGCATTGCCTTGAGACATAATGTGTGGATGCGGTTGTATGGTTTGCAAAACCCTTCAAGGTGTCTTTCACAAATGCCCCTTTGTTGGCTCCTCGCTCTTTGGACCGTCAGTCAAGGAGACTTTGGCCCGCAGTGAGCAGGAAGGGTAGGCTCCATCGACAGTAGGGATCAAATTGTCTACCCCAGAGGCAGAGGGGGTCCGCAGAACCAGGGCTTCAGCGAGCCTTTCTCCGAAAAAGCCCTTTCAGTGCCCCTGAGGCATTTCCCATCTCTCCTGCCCTGGAGGCAGTCTGAGGTTGGTTCTTGTTGCACCCAAATGCCTGGGCAGCCATAACAACGATCGGTGGGGGCTGAATATCTTATCCAGGGGCTATTAAATTCCCTTTTCCCAACCACCTCCAAGTCCCAAGAGAGTTCTCCCTGACACGCCACCCATCCAGAGAGAACTGGCCCAAAGGAGTTCTAAAACATCTAGAAAAAAATCCATCCAGGAGGTCCCAACAGGGCAAAGAGGGTCCGGAACTTATTTTCACATCTTTTTGGTGCCAGAAAAGACTGGGGGCATGCATTTGATTTTCAACCTCAGCAAGTTGAATCCGTTTGTCAAGAAGTTGAAGTTCCAGATGGTCTCTGTTCAGTTCATCCTGCTGCTTTTGTGCAAGAATGAGTGGATGTCATCTGTAGACCTCCAGGACGCCTACTATCACATCAAAATACAGGTGTACCAAGAGATCGGCACTTCCAGCTGGGAGCCAATCATTTTCAATTGAGCCTTGTCCTTTAGACTCACCACAACCCCCCCGGATGTTTACCAAATGCTTGGCAGTGGTCGTAGCTTACTTGAGACTGCAAGGATTCCAAGTCTTTTTTGTAATTGGATGATTGACTCCTCACAGCTCCCACAAGGCGTCGACTGATTTAGTGACACAGTACCTTTTGGAGACTTTCAGCAAGTTGGGAATTACGGTCAATGTGGCCAGGTCAAAATAATTGACTCCTGTGCAAAGTCTGGAATTTATAGGAACCCAGCTCAGCACAGTGACAGAAATTGCAGCTTTGCCCCCTCAGGGAGTGTATTTGACAGCAGATCAAGGTGGTTCTAGAGGTCCCGTCGCTGCAGGCGCATCTCATTCTCACACCCCCCCCCCCCCTTTGACTACACCTATCAAAAACTCCTACTCTAGTTTGTACCTCCCTCCCGAACACACCCTCCTCCATTACTTCCCCTATCTCCACCCTCCCACACACAGACAAATACTTACTTTAACCCTTCCTTCTAGCTTCTCTTACTAATTCTATAATCTGTACCTAACTCCTTAGTTAACTCCTTTCTCCACAGATAAACATGTCCTGCAAAGCTTTCAACACTTCTCCTAAAAACTCTGTAACAAAAACTGCGCAGACAAAACAAATACTTCTATTGATTATTTCTCTTGCTCTCACACTACCCTACTTCCTAACCTGTTATGAATCATGCCTCAATTACCACTTTCACCACACTCCCAAACATACAGCCTCAGATTTCAATAGCCTAAACTTTACACACTTTTTCTACCCCCAGCTTCCTCCTAGCTAAATATCACAGGCTATCTCATATTAAAGTTCAAAATCTCATGCTTAAGAAACTAAAATACTTCCTGAACTTGTCTAACAAAGCTTACCTTGAATTTACCCACTCTACCTTGGCAGATGGGGACATTCACCCAAACCCAGGGCCCTTCCCTACCTCATCAGACATTATACCAACCACACTAAACTCTTCCTCACTGATACCAACCTCCAACACTAATACCATACTCGTAGGGCATCTTAACATACGAAGTGTAAATAACAAAATCACCCATCTCCACTCCCTTCTTGAACACCACTCCTTTGATATTCTCTGTTTAACTGAAACCTGGTTAAAACCCTTCACTACAGACAATGAAATCACTCCCCCAGGTTACAACATCTTAAGACTCGACCATAAAACTAAAAAGGTGGAGGAGTAGCTCTTTTATTCAAAAATGAACTCAATGTAACATTAGTACCCTGTGACAACCTGGACATTAGCAAGTCTGAACTTCTTATCTCAAAGCTTCAACTTAACCCGAAAAAATCTATCTATATAATCTGTATTTATCTACCACCAGGCAACAACGTTACTACCTTAGAAAATATCCTCAGTTGGTCCACCTCCACCCACCCACAAGAAACCATAATACTAGGAGACCTTAACCTAGACTTGGACCTCTTTTAACACTAATAACCCAACCTCTCATATCAACCTCCATGGCTTTACACAGACAATAAGCACCCCTACTAGGATAAACAAACCTAATAACAAAGAAAGTATTATTGATTGGATTCTTGTGAATAAACCTCTACTAAAATATAAGTCTGGAACATTACCTGATGACTTTAGTGATCACAATTTAACTTATATTATAAGACAGAAAAATGCCCCTTACAATACTCGAATCTTTAGAACCATACGCGATCTCAAACATTTCAACACTATTCAATTTAAAACTGAACTAAATGCCTGTAACTGGAACCCAGTAAAGACACTGCCTCTTGAAGAAGCTGTCCAGTACTTTAACACCACATTCCTAACAATTCTAGATAATCATGCTCCAAAACGCTCCATCCGAATTAAATCTAAACCTGCCCCTTGGCTATCTAATGACACTAGACAAAAAATGTTACTTAGAAATAAAGCATGGAAAAAATGGCGAACTAGCAAATCTCCTATAGACCAACAGACTTTCAGGCACCTAAGAAACACTACCAAAAAAGCCATCTTCACTGATAAAAGGAGTTATTTTAGTAACCTCCAGCAAGCTAATCACAACAACCCTCAAAAATTCTGGTCAACCCTAAATAGACTTCTTCACCCTGGACAGACTTCCACTCCATCCCCATCTGGGTCTGAAAAGAATTCTGCCCTTGATATAGCCAATACTTTCAACTCTTTCTTTACTGACACTATTAATGCCTTGGCCTCTCATCTCTCTAGTGACAACACTAACATCCCTGACCTTGTATCCCTCAAACTACCAACCTTTAGGCTTCTACCCATCTCTACCTCCTTTATACAGAAATGTATCCATAAACTCAAACCATGCTCCCCTTCAGCTGACCAACTTCCATCTGAATTCCTTCAAAAAGCAGCCTCCGAAATAGCCTATCCCATATCCATTCTCATTAATAGAACTATAAGTGAAGAAACCATACCTGACATCTGGAAAATCTCATGCATCATACCCTTACACAAAGGAGGTAACTCCTATGATTACTCCAACTACAGACCCATAGCTCTCTTGTCCCCACTCACTAAGATCATGGAAAAATGTGTTCACCAGCAGTTAATGAACCACCTAATAAAAAACAACATTCTTACTACTTGTCAACATGGCTTTAGGCCTTTTCATAGCACAACCACCGCTCTCCTCTCCTTTACTGACCTGATTAACAAGAATCGTAATAATAACATCCTGTCTTCAGCTCTCTTTATCGACCTATCCAAAGCCTTTGACGTGGTTAATCACTCTCTCCTTATACAAATTCTCAAATCTCTTTCCTTAGAACCTAAAGCTGTCCACTGGTTCACTTCCTATCTCTCTAATAGGAAACAAGCCGTTCTCTGGGATAAGAAACTATCATCTCTTCTACCTATCTCGCTTGGGGTCCCCCAAGGCTCTATCCTCGGACCTCTTCTTTTCTCCCTCTTTATAAACGACCTACAAGCAGCTATTCCCCAGGCTACATGCATACAATACGCTGACGACTCCACACTAATTTGCTCTGCTAAATCCACTGCTGAACTCCAAACTAATACTCAAGATATATTCTCCAAAGTCAAAACTTGGTTCTTAGAACGTTGCCTACTCCTTAACGCAAAAAAAAACAAACTCCTACTCTTTAAGCCTACTAATAGATTCCCTGCACTAGATTTCACTATCTTATCTAATAATGGAACCATTATATCACCTGACCCCACTACCAAACTGCTAGGTGTCACAATTGACAACAACCTTACCTTTGACTGTCACATTAATAATACCATTAAAAATGTAAACAGGAAACTCGGCTCTCTCTATCGAATTAGGACTTTCTTAACCCCCCCAGCCAAAGCTACTCTTGCCCACTCTCACCTCATCTCTACGCCTCACCAATCTACACTAACCTCAAAAAAAACAATCTTCACAAACTGTCAACCACCTACAATAACATAACTAGATTTCTTACTGGTAAGCCTTTTAGAACACATCACTGTTTAAATCTGCAGCAACTTAACTGGCTTGAACTGTCTAACATGCTACTTCTTTCCCAACTTACAGTTGTCCATAGAGCTCGAAAATACACCTGCACTTTCTAACCTCTTAACCACATATTCTAATCTAAACTCCCTCCGCTCATCAAACAAACTGCTAGTTTCCTTAACAAAATCTAATAACCTAGCTGGTGACTCCCTCTTCTCAAATGCCTTGGGTAAACACTGGAATCAACTTCCTACTGAACTTACTTCCATGGCATCTACTATTTTGTTTAAACAAAAACTTAGAATCTACCTGAAAAGCCACTGGATGTGTCCCTGTTCAAATCCTGATTAAATGTTAATTCCTTACCTACCACTCTCTTCTCTCCCTTTTCTTACGCCCCCCCCCCCTTAACTGGCCATTCACTACCTTGCCTCCTTCTCCTCACAAATCCTATTCCTTGTGTCTCTGACTCTATTCCCAGGAAGCTTGTATCTTTTTCAACTCTACACTGCCCTTCTACTGCTTTTTTTTGCCAACTCCTGTCCCTTTACTCTCTCTTCTCATGTTACAATATGTAATAATGCTAAAGATGATAGTATTTAGATAGTCTAGGTAGTTTAATCCTTTGTAATCTAGTTTTAGGTTTTAATGTTTAAGTTCTTTTCCCTGGTCTCTCTTATTATTTCTCGGGTTTTAGAAGTTGTATTGATGTTTAATATAATGTATTTTAGTTTTATCTTGAAATTTTTCAGTTGCCTTCTTTTTGTAATCAAGATGCATTGGTTGAAGTGTTACAAGTCTGTAACTTGTTATTTGTAACTTGTTATTTGTACTCATTATAAATCTCTTATGTCCATATGTGGAGCTTTTCTCCCCGGGCCTCTGCTGAAAATGGAAATATATCCACTCAGACTAGCCCGGTTAACAAATGTAAAATAAAATAAAATAAATAAATAAAGGATGTTCTTCATGTTTCACTGTTAGTCATTACATTTGGGTAATCTGCTGGCAGGTTGCCCTCTGTCGGCCTGTTTAACAAAGTCTTGGGTCCTGCGTCGGTTGCTGTCCCTTCTTCCATGACGTCGGGTCGTCAGGGGTATAAAACATGCAGCCGACGCCATTACATCAGTCTTTCTTGCCGTGTGGTGCCCGAAGCAGAAGTAGTTCACAAGTGCCGGTCGGCCGACTCCTGCAATTTTCATTTTTGAGTTTCATAACCGAAGTCTTCCAACTAAAAGCTAAGTACCCCGTTGGGGAAACTTTTAATTGCTCCTTACCGATGTCAGTAAAAGTTAATAATTGTATTACTTGTGGGAAGCAAATACCTCATAAGGATTTTCATTTGTACTGTATTCCTTGCCTAGATCCTGACCACAACGTGCCTTGCTGTCGGTTTTGTGCTAAATTTAATCAACGTACGATTAAAAGTCGGTATATTTTGGCTTCTAAATATTTTGGCTCAAGATTTAACTGTCCAGTCATGTCGTCTGTTAGCAATCCGACTACCGGAATACCTAAAAAAACGCAAAGAAAAAGACAGAGACAGACCGTCAACATCCAAAACCGACAATGACGCTTCTCCTCAGCCAGTCGCCGGTACTCAGTGAGGTGCTTTCGCAGCCTCTGATACCAGCTACTTCTGGTTCGCAGGCCTCTACTGAGACCCATTCGGAGTCCGGAATGCCGCGAGATGCTTCAATTATGGAACCCGCGGATGTCTCTACCTTAGATGGGTCCAGAGCCGCTGCGTAGGCACCGGCTTCTGAGGGTGTTTTCAGGCCTACAGATTTGTATATTAGACCGATGCCATATTCACAACTAAGGCCAAAATCTAAATCTATGTCTAAAAAAACGATGCCTGGGCCACATATGCAGGCCCCTATGCCTAAAAAACAAATGATCAAAATGGCTGAAGATTTAATTACTCTGATCAGGGGTAGCCAACCCCCTCCTTCTAAGAGGCCTTGGCAAGACATTGATTGTGAATCTTCTGAACATGATTCTATTTCTTCTGACTCTTCTAATGAACAGGATTTGTCTATTCCTACTTAATGAGGACTCTGATGCAGAGGATTCCATTCCTTCTGCCTCTCCCCGTGAGGATTTTTCTTTTGGAGAAACTTTACATGCCTTAAGGGAACATTTCCACTGGGAAAGTCAGGATTTCTCTGAATCTAAAAAGAGACTTCGGGATTTTCTTCTACTTCCTCAGCATAGGCCATTGGCGATACCTCCTGTTCTAGACATTGTTGATGATGTTTTTTCTGAATCTAGTATGACTCCTGATTCTCTGCCTCCGGCTCCTTGTAAGCCAGACAGAAACTACAGGGTTCCTGACTCCCACAAATTCCTTTTCAAAAACCCTATTGTTGATCCTGAAACCATTTCTCAGGGTCCCAAGGGCATTAAGGCCTCTACTGCCAAAAATCCTACCCCTTAGATTCCAGGGCGCTGGATAGATGGGGTAAGAAGGTTTACACGTCTACAACCTTGGCAATCAGGGCTTTAAACTGTCAGTTTCATATGCTTAAATATCAACAGCATATCATGGGACTACTTAAACAGAAAATTATGTTAATCTCTGACTGTGTGGAAAATAAAGAATTGCAGGATTTATTGCATTCAGCCGAACAAGTTGGAAAACATACTTTGCAGTGTGGTTTTGATTCCTTGGAGGCCTCTTGCAGGGCTGCTGTAACTGGATCTGTGCTAAGAAGGCATGCTTGGCTCAAAGAGCAAACTCTTGCCTGACCATGTTAAAAGCAAAATTGTTGGATGCTCCTTTACAACAGGACCGTCTCTTTGGTAATGAGGCTGAAGAAGTTTTAAAAAAAGATGGAAGATAAAGTTAAATCTATGCAAACTGTGAAAGATTTCTTACAAGTGCAACCTCCAAGGTTTAGTAGGCACTGGCCTGCTAAGAACTGGTCCTTTCCAGTCCCCTCGAGAGCCGCTCAAGTCAAATCAAGACATTCCAAAGGCTCCAGGTTTCAGTCACAAGGAACTTTTAGAACAAAACAGTGGGGTGTGTCTACCTCCAAATCTGGAAGCAACAAGGCACCTCCCTATGGTAAACAGTCTCAATGACTTCCCTCTACAGTCGCCAAGCACTTACCTCTTAGCCGCCCCTTTGGGGGGCATACTAGCACTTCATGCACGAAACTGCCAACTTATTACCCTTGACAAATGGGTTTTAAATATAGTATCCCAGGGATACAGGTTTCACTTCCACACATTGCCAATCCCAAACGGATGGCCAGATCTGCCCCCAAATCAGTGGCCAGAGTTCCAGAAACAAGTTCTGTCCCTCATGAACATAGGGGCTATTCAACCAGTACCCGAAGAGGAAAAGGGACAAGGTTTCTATTGCAGACTTTTCCTGGTACCCAGGAAAGACAAATCGTGGCATCCAATACTGGACTTATCCACTCTAAACATTTTTCTGGACATTCCAAACTTCAAGATGCTGACTCTTCAACAGTTACTACCTATGTTAGGCAAAGATGCGTGGTTGGTAACTCTGGACTTGAGGCCTACCTGCATATCCCAGTCAGGAAATCTTACAGAAGATACCTCCGCTTCAAAGCAGGCTACTTGCATTACCAGTTCTCTGCACTGCCCTTTGGTTTGTCTACTGCGCCCAGGGTCTTCACAAAGTGTCTGGCACCAGTAATTGCATTTTGCAGGCAAAGAAATATTCAAATATATCCATACCTGGACGATTGTCTAATACAGGCAGAAAACAAGGACATACTTCTAAAGCATCTGGCATTTGTAAAAAGGGTTCTGACTTGTCTAGGGTACACCATAAACGAAAAGAAATCACAACTGGTACCCTCTCAAAAAATTACATTCCTGGGTGCAAGCTTGAATACAGCTGCCCAGATGACTTACCTTACGCCAGAAAAACAAATTCAATTGATAACATACTTCAAACAGGTGGCCACAAAAACCCTGCTATCTGCAAGACAAATTCTGCAGGCCTTGGGGTTCATGGCCTCCTGCATTCTTCTAATTCTATATGCAAGACTGCATATGAGGAAACTTCAGTGGTACTTAAAAAGTTTATAGAGTCAGCATTGTCGCAGCCTGGAAACAGTGATTCCTATTATACCTTGCCTGCAACTAGAGTTCCTATGGTGGGCAGAGGCCTGCCGCCAAAACAAGGGACTGACATTCACTCCACCCCCTGCTGCCCAAACCCTAACAACAGACGCATCAGACTATGCTTGGGAGGCTCATCTGGCAGGGAAGTGCATTCAGGGCCAATGGAGCCCAAATCAAATGCACCTACATATCAGTCAGAAAGAGATGCTAGCTGTACAGAATGCTCTGACAGCCTTCAAGGACTACCTTCATCCAGGACAACTAATGATAAAGACAGACAACACCACAGTTATGTGGTACATAAGCAGGGGGGTACACATTCCTACCCCCTTTGCAGACTAGCCATGGCATTGTGGAACACGGCCTTGACCTATCAGATACAACTACAAGCTCAATTGCTGCCAGGAAAGCTAAGTACTCTAGCAGACGAACTAAGCAGAATTCTTATGGACCCACATGAATGGAAACTGGAACCACAAGTTTTCAACATGTTGACACGCAAATGGGGGAACCCAGACATAGATCTTTTTGCCTCACCCCAGAATTATCAGTTGGACAAATTCTACACAAGAATTCATCACAAAAAAGCTTGGAAAGTGGATGCTCTATCATTCAGCTGGAAAAACCTATCAGTCTATTCTTTTCCCCCTCTGTCTCTGCTCTCCAAAGTTCTACTAAAAGTCAAACAGAACAAGCCAAAAATTATTCTGATTGCTCCAGACTGACCTCACCAACACTGGTACCCACTCCTGCGCAATGTGTCACACCTTCCTCCGTGGCACCTGCCTCAGACACCTTACCTACTGTCTCAGCAGAACTACCAAATTCTGCACACTCTGCTCCAAACTTTGAGTCTTGCAGTGTGGTTAATCAACTAATTTCACCCTTGGCATCCCTCAGCAAACCAGTGATGGATGTCATTTTGGAGGCTAGAAGGCCTTGTACTAGAAAATCTTATGCTGACAAATGGAAAAGATTCTGTGCCTGGAACCAATCACAAGGAATAAACACAGCAGTGCCCAATATTCCTCAGATTCTGCAATACTTAACTGAGATGCTTCACAAGGGCCTATCTTTTTCATCCGTAACAATCCATGCCTCTGCCATTTCAGTTCATTACAACAAAGAACCCTCCCCTCTTCTCTCATCCTCTGCTAAAGCAGTATCTCAGAGGGGCCAAAAATTTAAGACCTCCCAGGAGAGCACCAATTTCTGCATGGGACCTCAATTTTGTTTTGGAAAAACTCACTCTCCCTCTTTTTGAGCCAGCTGCTACTGCGGACCTAAAATTTCTCTCCTGGAAAACCGCTTTCCTTTTAGCAGTCACTTCAGCTAGAAGGATTTCAGAATTACAGGCTCTTACGGCAGTGGAGCTTTTCATTATTTTTCATCCAGACAGGGTGGCTCTCGGGACCAATCTATCTTTCATGCCTAAGGTGGTATCCAGTGTGGCTCTTATCAGACCATTCATCTTCCAACTTTCTTCCCCAACCCACAGAACAAGGGTGAGTGTATTCTGCATTCATTGGAAGTACACAGACAACTTGGATTCCACTTAAACAGAACAAAATCTCTAAGAAAATCTGAACAACTATTGGTGGCATTTGCTGCAGGGGCAGAGGGAAAGGCTATTTCAAAGCAGACTATTTCCAAATGGATAAGCCATTGTATTAGTTTCTGCTATATGCACCATGGTAAACCTATCCCCCCAAGGGGTCAGGTCTCATTCCACCAGGGCTGCATCTACTTCTGCGGCCTTTCTCAAGGGGTTCCTACCAGAGGCATTCTAGAAGCTGCTGCAGGGCCTTATAGCTGCTCCTAATGCTTTGTAAATCCATCCTCCCAACCATAGCTTTGGGATTCTACCCAAATGTAATGACTGCAACAGTGAAACATGAAGAACATATTACAGTTGTGTACACTTACCATAAATGTAGATGTTAGAGTGTATTCACTGTTTTGCAGTCCTGGTTACCCACCCTCCAGCCCCCTGTTTTTCTCTTACTATCTTGGGCAAGAAAAACTGATATAATGGTGTCGGCTGCATGTTTTATACCCCTGAAGTCATGGAAGAAGGGACAGCAACCGAAGCAGGACCCAAGACTTTGTTAATCAGGCCGACTGAGGGCAACCTGCTAGCAGATTACCCAAATCTAATGACTGCAACAGTGAATACACTCTTAACATCTACATTTATGGTAAGTGTACACAACTGTACTTTCTGGGGTCCATGTCAGCAGCTATTCTCAGTGTACCGCTGGCAAGATATTAATGCGAGTACTCTAATGGACGCTAGCAATCTAATAGTCCATTCTCTGTCATCCCAGGTCTGTGCCAGTACAACTGACGCCCATTTGTAGTTGACATCTTCAGTGGTGGCTTTTTTCAGAGGATCTCTTCTGAGACGGAGCCTTTTTTCTTCCCCCTCGCACGGCCACAGTGACCACTAACACTTCCCTGCTATGGTGGGTGGGGGCATTTTCAGGGCAGAACCGTCCAAGGCACATGGTCCCCTACAGAAACCAAGTTACACATAAACGTTCTGGAGATGAGAGCAGTCCTCCTGACATTGCAAGCCTTTCAGGATTGCCTTCCTCTGGGGACAATAGCAGTCCATACAGACCCCATGTCAGTGGTCTGGTACATCAACAAGCAGGGAGGAACACATTCTTATCTGCTGTGTAGAGAGGCCATGAGAATGTGAGGAATGGGTGATTTTCTTCCAGTGGTCTCTTCTTGCAATGCACATACCTGGGGAGTCCAACGTGTTGGCAGACACTCCGCAGGTCCATCTTGAGCCCGCATGAGTAGTCGCTCAACCCATCAGTGGCATCATAAATATTCGGCCAATGGGGGCCAGCCTTCCTGCGACTTCTTTGCATCCCCAATGAACAGCAAATGTAGAAGGTACTTTACCTCAATCCCTCCAGAGGGGGAGCCCCCGAGGGATGTTCTAGTCCACAATTGGCCTTCAAGTTCTCCTTTATGCGTGTCCTCCAATTCTGTTGATCCCCAAGGTACTACAGAAACCCCACAGACTGAAGTGCCTCATGATCCTCATTGCCCCTTTCTGGCCTTGTCCGGTGTGGTTTCCCTTGTGGTTTCCCTTCCCACAGTCTCAACTGAAGTATCCTCCATGGATACTAGATCCCACACTGGGTATCATCTCTCATCCCTCGGAACTGAAAACATCAAACCTCAGATCCCTTCGTCTAACCACATGGTTTTTCCACTTCCTGTTGTACTGAGAGTCCAGGCTGGCTTCCCCTGTTAAGAAAATTATTCTGGCCTCTCAGAAACCATCAGCTCAAAAACTCTACAACAGTAAGTGGAAATTGTTTGCTTTCTGGGCTGCTGAAAGAAATCTTGACCTCTTCTCTGCTCCAGATGTTCTTCGTGTTTCACTGTTGCAGTCATTACATTTGGGTAATCTGCTGGCAGGTTGCCCTCAGTCGGCCTGAATATCAAAGTCTTGGGTTCTTCCATAACGTCAGGTCGTCAGGGGTATAAAACATGCAGCCGACGCTATTTTCTTCAGTCTGTCTTGCCGCGCAGTGCCCAAAGCAGAAGCAGTTCGCAAGTGCCGGTCGGCTGTCTCCTGAAATTTTCGCATTCGAGTTTCAGATCTGAAGTCTTCAATTAAAGCTAAGTACCCCGTTGGGGAAACTTTTTCTTGCTCCTTACTGATGTCAGTAAAAGTTAATAATTGCATTACTTGTGGGAAGCAAATACCTCACAAGGATTTTCATTTGTACTGTATTCCTTGCCTAGGCCCAGATCATAACGTGCCTTGCTATCGGTTTTATGCTAGATTTAACCAACACACTATTAAGCGTCGTTATATCTTTGCTTCAACATATTTTGGATCCAGATTTAATTACCCTGAAATGTCGTAATAGCAATCCGACTGTTGGAGTTCACAAAAAACGCAAAGAAAAGGACAGAGACAGACCGTCTAGGTCCAAAACCGACGACAAAACCTCTAAGCCAGTTGCCGGTTCTCAGTGAGGCGCTTTCGCAGCCCCTGATACCCGCTACTTTTGAGTCGCAGGCCTCTACCAAGACCCATGCGGAGTCCGGTATGCCGCGAGATTCTCAGAGTATTGAACCTGCGAATGTCTCTCCCTCGGATGGGTCCGGAGCCGCTGAGCAGGCACCGGTTTCTGAGGGTGTTTTCAGGCCTCAACATTTTATATAAAATCGACGCCAGCTTCAAAAACAAACGTCTAAAAAAAACTGGCGCATGAGCCACGTGCTCAGGCCCCTATGCCTAAAAACTGATGAAAATGGCAAGACCTAATTACCTTGATCAGGGGTTCCCCCCACCTGCTAAGAGGCATAGGCAAGACACTGATTATGAATCTTCAGGTCAGGTTTCTATTTCTTCTGATTCCTCTTCTGATCAGGAATTTTCTATACCACCCTATGAGGATTCAGATGCTGAAGAATCCATTCCATCTGCATCTCCTCCTGAGGATTATTCTTTTGGAGAAACCTTGCATACTTTAAGGGAACATTTTCATTTGGAGAGTCAGGATTTCTCAGAATCAAAAAAGAGGCTTAGGGATTTCCTTCTTCTTCCTCAGCATAGGCCTTTGGCTATACCTCCTGTATTTGACATTGTTGATGATGTGTTTGCGGAATCAAGCATGGCTCCTGATTCCCTACCTCCGGCTCCTAGTAAGTCAGACAGATATTACAGGGTTCCTAACTCCCACAGAATTTTTTCTCAAAAATCCTGCTGCTGATCCTGAAACTATTTCACAGGGTCCCAAAGGTGTAAAGGCCTCAACAGCCAAGAATCCTACCCCCTCTGACAGAGATTCCAGGGCGCTGGATAGCTGGGGAAAGAAGGTTTATACATCTGCAACCTTGGCAATTAGGGCCTTAAACTGCCAGTTTCATATGCTTAAATATCAACATCATGTTATGGGCTTATTGAAACAGAAAATGATGTTGATTTCTGATTGTGTAGAAAATAAAGAATTACAGGAATTATTGCATGCAGCAGAACAGGTTGGAAAGCATACTTTGCAATGTGGTTTTGATTCCTTGGAGGCCTCTTGCAGGGCCGCAGTTACTGGATCTGTGATTAGAAGGCATGCCTGGCTCAAGGAACAAAATCTGCCTGATCATGTTAAAGCTAAATTGTTGGATGCACCTTTACAGCATGATACTCTGGTAATAAGGCAGAAGAGGTTTTAAAGAAAATGGAAGATAAAGCTAAATCTATGCAAACTGTAAAAGTTTTCTTACAAGTGCAGCCACCCAGATTCAGTAGACACTGGCCTACTAAAAATTGGTCCTTTCCTGTGTCCAACAGAGCCTCACAAGGCAAATCCAGGCACTCGAAAGGCTCTAGATACCAATCACAGGGTTCTTACAGGTCAAGGCAGTGGTGTGCCTCTACCTCTAAATCTGGAGGAAACCAAGCACAACCCTACAGTAAGCAATCTCAATGACTTCCCTCTACCATCACCAAGCACTTATCTTTTGGTAGCCCCCTTGGGGGGGGGGGGGGAATTAGCACTTCATGCTCAAAATTGGCAGTTAATAACCCAGGACAAATGGGTATTAAACATATATCCCAGGAGTACAGATTTTATTTCCATACTTTGCCAATTCCAAATGGTTGGCCAGATCTACCACAAAATCAATGGGCAGAGGCTCAGAAACAAGTTGCGTCCCTCATGGATATGGGGGCTATTCACCCAGTACCAGAACAGGAAAAAGGACAAGGTTTTTATTCAAGACTGTTTCTGGTACCTAGAAAAGACAATGCCTGGCATCCAATACTGGACTTATCGATTTTGAACACATTCTTGGACATCCCAAAATTCAGAATGCTGACTTTACAACAGCTACTGCCCATGCTGGGCAAGAACGCTTGGTTAGTGACTCTAGACTTGAGGCATACCTGCATATCCCAATAAGGGAATCGTGCAGAAGATACCTCCGCTTCAAGGCAGGTTTTATGCATTACCAATTCTCTGCACTGCCCTTTGGCTTAACTTCTGTCTTTATCTTATCTTGTCTTTACAAAGTGCCTGGCACCAGTAATTGCATTTTGCAGACAAAGAAGCATACAAATATATCCTTACTTGGACGACTGTCTCATTCAAGCAGAAAACAAGGACATTCTTCAACATCTGGCATTTGTAAAAAGGCTTCTAACATGCCTAGGGTACAAAATAAACGAAAAGAAATCACAACTGGTACCCTCTCAAAAAATTACATTCCTGGGTGCAAGCTTGAATACAACTGCCCAGATGGCTTACCTTACGCCAGACAAACAAAGACAACTGACTATATACTTCAAACAGATGGCAACAAAAACCCAGTTATCTGCAAGACAAATTCTGCAGATTTTGGGGTTCATGGCATCCTGCATTCTACTAATTCCATATGCAAGACTGCATATGAGGAAACTACAGTGGTATCTAAAAAGTTTATGGAGTCAACATTGTCACAGTCTTGAAACAATGATTCCTCTCATTCCCTGCCTACAACAGGAGTTTCTTTGGCGGGCAGAGACATGTCACCAGAACAAGGGACGGTCTTTCACACTCTACCCCCTGCCACCCAAACCCAACTACAGACTCATCAGACTATGCTTGGGGGGCCCAACTGGCGGGGAGATGCATTCAGGGCATATGGAGCCCAAATCAAATGCATCTGCATATCAACCAAAAGAGATGCTAGCTGTTCAAAATGCCCTGACAGCCTTCAAGGACTTACTTCATCCAGGACAACTACTGATAAAGACGGACAACACCACGGTTATGTGGTACATGAACAAGCAGGGGGGGTACACATTCCTACCCCCTTTGCAGACTAGCCATGGCATTGTGGAACACAGCCTTGACCTACCAAGTACATCTTCAAGCTCAGTTCCTGCCAGAATAACAAAATACTCTGGCAGACGACCTAAGCAGAAATCTTTTGGACCCTCACGAGTGGAAACTGGATCCACAAGTCTTCAGCATGATAACAGAGAAATGGGGGAGCCCAGACATAGATTTGTTTGCCTCTCCCCAAAATTATCAACTGGACAAATTCTGCACAAGGACTTATCACAGACGAGCATGGAAAGTGGATGCCCTATCCTTCAGTTGGAAAACCCCATCAGTCTATGCCTTTCCTCCTCTGCCTCTTTTCCCCAAGGTTTTTCTAAAGGTCAGACAGGAAAAACCAAAAATGATCCTAATTGCCCCAGACTGGCCTCGCCAGCACTAGTACCCAATTCTAAGGAATATGTCTGAACTCCCTCCTTGGTACTTGCCTCAAATACCTCATCTACTGTCTCAGCAGAGCAATTAAATTCTGCACACTCGGCTCCAAACTCTGAACCTGGCAGCATGGCTGATCATGTAATTATTCAAACACCACTCAGTAAATCTGTGATGGATGTCATTTTGGAAGCCAGAAGGCCTAGTACTAGAAAATCTTATGCTGATAAATGGAAGAGATTCTGTGCTTGGAACCAAGCACAAGGAATGGACACAGCAAAGCCAAATATTCCTCAGATTTTACAATACTTGACTGAGATGCTTGACAAGGGCCTGTCTTTTTCTTCAATAAAAATCCATGCCTCTTCCATCTCTGCTCATTACAACACGTAGCCTCCCATCTTTTCTCATCCTGTGCTAAAACAGTATCTTAGAGGGGCCAAAAATTTAAGGCCTCCCAGAAGATCACCAACTCCTGCATGGAACCTCAATTTTGTGCTGGAAAAACTCATCCTGCCTCCTTTTGAACCAGCTGTTACTGTAGATATAAAGTTTTTATCTTGGAAAACGGCTTTCCTTTTGGCAATCACTTCAGCAAGAAGGGTTTCAGAACTACAGGCCCTCATGGCTGTGGAGCCTTTTATTACATTTTACCCGGACAGTGTGTCCCTCAGGACCAATCCTTCCTTTATACCTAAGGTGGTATCCAGCGTGGCTCTTAACCAAACTATTCTATTCACCTGCCAACATTTTACCCAAATCCGCAGAACAAGGGGGAGCGGATTCTGCATTCCTTGGACGTACACAGACAACTAAGATTCTACTTAAACAGGACCAAATCTCTAAGAAAGTCTGAGCAGCTACTGGTGGCATTTGCTGCAGGATCAGAGGGGAAGGCTATATCAAAGCAGACTATTTCTAAGTGGATAAGCCACTGCATTCGTTTCTGCTACTTGCATCATGGTAAACCAGTGCCCAGGGGAATTGGGTCACATTCCACCAGGGCTGCCTCTACCTCAGCAGCTTTTCTCAGAGGAGTTCCAACCAAAGACTTTCTAGAAGCTGCTACTTGGTGCTCTGTTCATACTTCTACAAAGCATTATCATTTGCCTCTCTTCTCTAAGTCCAGAGCAGGCTTTGCCACTGCAGTTCTGCAGGGTCTTATAGCCGCTCCTATATTTAGCTCCATCCTCCCATCCATAGCTTTGGGATTCTACCCAAATGTAATGACTGCAGCAGTGAAACACGAAGAACATAGTACAGTTGTGTACACTTACCTTAAATGTAGGTGTTCGAGTGCATTCACTGTTGCGGTTTGGGTTACCCACCCACCATCCCCCTTTTTTCTAGAACTTCTCTTTCCTTCACTATATTCTAAAGCCTTTGTGGTGTATTTGCTTTCAGCTGAAGGTAAAGTTTATGTTGCTAAAAGTGCATTTATTTATATATTGCTGTTTTATATATATATATATATATATATATATATATATATATATATATATATATATATATATATATATATATATATATATATATATATATATATATATATATTTTTTTTTTTTTTTTTTTTTTTTTACTCCCCATTTGGGTGGGGGGGGGGGGGCACCTGACATCTGGGTCAAGAGAAACTGAAGAAAATGGCATCTGCTGCATGTTTTATATCCCTGACAACCTGACGTCATGGAAGAGGAAACAGCAACTGACGCAGGACCCAAGACTGATATTCAGGCCGACTGAGGGCAACCTGTCAGCAGATTACCCAAATGTAATGACTGCAACAGTGAATACACTTGAACATCTACATTTATGGTAAGTGTACACAACTGTACTTTTCAGATATTCTTCTGTTTTTATCATCTCTTTATCAAGATGGTGCCAGTTTCTCTACCATAAAGCTGCAGTTGGCTGCCATTTCCAATTCTATGCAAGGCCTTCATGAAGGGTGTTTTTCTCCTCAGGCCCCCTGTCAAAGATCCTTTTCCCCCTTGGGATTTGACTGTGATGTTGCAGTCTCTCATTCAAAGCCCATTCAAGCCTGCACATTCTTGTGATACTAAGTTCTTGTCCTGGAAGACCGCCTTTCTTGTGGCCATAACTTTGGCTAAAAGGATCTCTGAATTGTTGTTCAAGTCACCATATATCATTTTTCATAAAGACAGGTTGGCCTTGAGAACTACTCTTCCTTCATGCCCAAGGTATCTACTGAAAATGTCAACCAGTCTGTTTCAGTTACCTGTCTTCCGAATCATTCCAGCAAAGGAGAATACCTCCTCCGTACACTGGATATGCATAGACAGTTAAGAGTTTACTTGCACAGGACTAAAGCTTTCAGGAAATCTAATCAGTTGTTTGTAGCCTTATTTGTTTTCTCAGGGGGCTTAGATTTGCTTCATCCTCCAAAGGCTCACTCTGTCAGGTCGGTTGCTACCTTGTCAGCCTTCTCTGCAAGGGTGTCTATCGATGACATTTGTGCTGCAGCCACTTGGTGCACTCCTCACACCTTTATTTCTCATTACAAATTGGATGTGGTCCCCAGAAACAGACCCATCTTTTGGGTCCAGAGTGCTCAAGACGCATCCTTCCATAGGGCCCAGGGTACTATTGTAGCTGGGGGTTCTGAACCAGTTGTGAGGAATAATGAAATGGATAAATCGGATCAGCAGTTGTTTACTTTACCATAACTTGGCTTCTGTTATCCTATTTCATTATTCCTTTCCCCATCCGTGCTGTGTGAGGGATCTGAGGAAGCTGGAGTCTTTTGCCTCCTGGACTACATTTCCCTTGCTTAAAGTTTCAGGTATTTATTCTTTGGGGTATCTACAACAAACTCAATAGAGTTCAGAAGGGGATTATCATAGAAGGAGGAGCTCGAGCCTTGAATCTGTCTTGTGTAGTGCCAGATCGGATCAGATGTCTGATCTAAGACCCAGTCGTGAGGAATAATGAAATAGGATAACACAGGTACCAAGTTATGGTAAGTACATAACTGCTGTTCACCCAGTTAAGAGCTTTCATATGAGGCTAATTAGCAGTTCTATCTGTGCTGCTTGGGTGTGGAGATTTAGAAAACCGTGACACCTGCAACAATTAAGAGAAACCACAAAGGGTCCTCGCAAGAAAAATTCAAGGTCTTCCAACATCTGTCCTGCATCAGTTAAGAGAAACCACAAAGGTTCCTAGCAAGGAAAATTCAAGGTCTTCCAACATCTGTCCTATGTGGATTATCTGAAATCACTCACTTTATTCTGTTTCATACAGACTACTCAGAGGCGATCTCTGCTTTGCATATAAGGTAGTCTGTGATCCTGATTTATTGGAAATGCTGCATATTCGCAAGTCAAATGGTACACTGGTTACTAAAGACCTTAACCTGGTATGCAACATTAGTAGAACCTGCTGGAGAGACAGACTTGTCTCCCAGAGGTTACCACACCTTTGGAACAGACTCCCACTTCATGTCAAGTAGAGCACCTCACTGGCAGTCTTCACATGCAGTCTGGATGATTGGATGGGTAACCGTAAATTTACCCTGGAGGTTCCACCTGTGTCCCTCTTGGACATTGGCATTGGATGCTGATCGTGGAAATAAGGGTAGAACTTGTTAGGTTTGTATTTATATATTGCTGTTTATTTATATATATATATATATATATATATATATATATATATATATATATATATATTTGTTAGTAACGTCCTATGATCCTATGCTTGACAAAATAAATAAATTATTGTTCATGTAATGTTTTATCTGCACTAGACAAGGTCAGATGTAATCAGTATAGTTTGCCACAGTGTAAGCTTTAAGATGGAACGTGTTGCTACTTTATATGTAACACGGTTTTGGAATTGATACAAATATGCAGAAGCAATATTTGACGCCTAGAGGCATTAGTAGGATGTAACTGCATAAACATCTGGGGGTGTCCCCCAGCTGTAGTGAGTTAAAGAATACCTGGGACCAGCAGTCTTACTTCCTGGAGCATACTATCACAGTCCTATCCTGTATAAGGAGAGAACAAGAATGGCTACAAAAAGTCCAAATGAAGTGAAGGCATGTCCTTCAGACCACCTACCTCCAGCAGACCTTATCCTTCACTTTTATGTCCAAGTTTATCTGGAGTCCTAAGGAAACAAACTGCATAGCAGTCATTCAAGGTGTCAAAGTCTTCAAGACAGTCTAGAAACCTGAGACCTTGAATTTTATAATGGACAGCACTTTAGTAAGTAAACAAGGGGGAAGCATGTTCTCTCTGTAGGGACTATCCATGTGGCCTTGGAATCTGGCTCTGGAATGCATTCTTCTCCTGAAGGCAAGCTATACACCAACTCTGGAGAGTGCATGGCTGATAGCTTAAGCAGGAGGATCTCAGCAGATCCATGTAAGCATGTAAAAGGGGCACATTGTTAGAACTTTGATACCATAGGTAGATTTTTGTGCTTCTTTGAACAGCAGACAACTGAGAAAATAATTATTTCGCACTCCAAACCTGCTTGGGCAAGCAGATGCCTCCTTTCAAGATAGGATGGATCTGTTTTTGTGCTTTACGTGCTTTGATTACTACCTTTGATCACCAGGGTAGTTAATACTAAATGATTCTTACCCCATTCTGATCTGTACAACACTGGTTCAATTCTCTCTGCTTGAAATGGCAAGGGAGAACCCTCTACTGCTCTGTCAATATTTGAATCACTTCAATAGTGCAGGTGATCCCTATTACACTAAAAACTGCCCATACTTGGTCTAACAGTTTAGGTGGACTTTGGCCGCCTTTTCTCTGAGGATGTGAAGAGAGCTATTACAAATTCTTTCTCATATACCCCCCCATCATCCAGAAGTCATTTTAGTAGTCCCATTCTGGCTGAGATAGTAGTGGTTCTACCTTGTCTTGTAGATAAGAGGGTAGCCCTGTAGTTCTACTCTATTATGTAAACCTCTTGGCAAAGGTTAGGATGGTGTTGTTGCACCCAAACCTGTCTATGCAGAAACTCCGCAGCTTGAGAGTATGCCTTTACTTTGGCAGCATTCACTAAGAGGACATACATAAGATTATGAAGGAAGTTAGGAGCTTTGTACTAGTATAGTTACCTAGCTAAATGGAAAAGGAAACTAACCCTGTTACTTATGAGGCTGCAGCAACTATATCCTTAAATTCACCTGGAAAACTGCTAGTTGCTATCACTTGGATCTCTGATCTCCAGGCACTGATGCGCAAAGAATAATTCTTGCTTTGCCACAAGGACAAGGTAAATGCCCAAGCCGTTCAATTGCCTGTTTTGTTCCTAAACCCCAAAGTAAAGGGGAAAGGATTTTGCACTTTTTTGGATGTTCAGACAGTTGAAGTGCTACCTGGATAGAACAAAGGAGGGTAGAAATGTTTGTTTTGCAGCTGAGGAAGAGGGGTTGGCTAGCTTATTGCATTGCATATTAAGACCAATGGCAAAACTTTGCATGAAAAGATTAAATTCCACTGTTCCAGGTGTACCCGGGGGCTACCCCATCTTTTTAGAAGGAGTAAGTATTCTGGACATCCTAGATGCAGTGACATGGTCTTCATTGCACACATTCTCAAGGCAGTATAGGTTGGATGTGTTGTCCAGGCCAATTATAAGATTTTCCTCTGCCACTCTGGAATTTTCAACATCGGACCTTAGCCAGCCTTCCTTCCTTCCTTCCTTTTTGGTAAAGGCAGCTTTGGGAAACTTTCCACATAATTAGTGCTATAGACATGCATTTTAATTTATGTATGTCTTTTTTTTTTTTTCTTTAACTGGAGTAGAGCATGATCCACATGGACCAGTGGAAATAACTTGCTATATTATAGATTTTTGCTGTTTCCATCTTTCCTCTCCTACTTGGATATCATAAGACCTCGGCAGATACCTGCCCCCCCCCCCCTCTTCTACCTGTTGAATGCTCCTCTTTTTAAGGCTTCCTAAGGATACTTGCTGTCCATGGTTTTCCAGACTGCCATGGGAAATGAAAGTTCAAGGAGGATCCTTGTGTGTGTGTGAGAGAAGAGAGAGAGTTCAATGCTGCTGATGGTGGCTTTCCTTAAACCCATGTTCTGTGTTCCTGGCATTAAAGGGGTACAGTTTGATAATGCAGACATGCTCTTACGGCAGCAAAACAATTTGCAATTTAGATGCATTCATGCAGCAAAAAAGACAATGCATTTTTTTTTAAATTTAGTAAACTAAGAGAGAGAGAGAGAGAGCGCACATAAAAATCAAACTAACCAGTTTTCTTGTTACAGTACAGCTGTTGACATCAGAAGTATCATTTGCAACTGTGATCTTCATGCGTATATAGCAACTGCTTTGGTTGTTTAGCAGACGGTGCTATCCCTATGCCTTTTCATATTGGATCCCTGCTGTGGCTTACAGTTCAGTTAATGCAGTATTAAACAGCAGTTGGCAGCTTGGGATAACTATTTTTGGCTGAATTTTTCTTTGAAGCTCCCAATACCACCGATATGTAAATCAACCAGTTGGAGTGTGTAGTAAATTAGAAATCCAAGTAAAAGAGGAAAAAAAAGAGCCTATAGTTGTGTATGCCTGCTGCCTAAATTGGGCTTCATCATGCTTTTCCTTTAAGGCATGTTAAAGTAAAATTCATCTGTGCAGCACATAAATGGAGGAGCAGATTGCAAATTTAAATACTGTTATTCTTCCAAATACACAGAAGCCTAGCTAGGGTGGGGTGAAGGTGATAGCTGCCCCGACCACAAGGTGTTAGGGGTGCAATCTCGAACAAATTTTCAAAGCAGACGACTTTTGCACCTCCAGATGATGAGCACTTCAGCTTGGCACCAGGTCAGAAAAATGATTTTTATATTGCGTTTTAGCTTAGTGTTGAAGGGCTCCAGACCAGAAATCAGCATTGGGCACTAAATAAGACAATTATTACTCTGTAGTTACATTATACTGTGGCCACACATTTTAAAAAATTAAACTTAGAAGCTTCTTTCTAAATGCGATGGAAGTGCTACTGAACAACTTGAAGAGCAATTAGTACACTGTTGTGTATAAGTAGCAACTTTCTTTATAAAGTTTTAAAATGGCATTTACTGTACTACTTGGTGGTCATAGTTTTTGGATTATAAAATGATATCTGAAGTAGTTAACTTCATTTGTCCATCAACCTGTGGGTATCGGATCCATATCGGATCCAAGCCGGCAGCTTCAAACAGCTAAGATCCGAGCTCCAAGCTCCTCCCCTTACCCATAATCCCCTGCCACCCCTCTCTGACCTCAGATCTCGTTTGCCGCGGTTGACTCGACGGCTTTGAATGAGTTCCAGGAGTGGGAGTTAGTCGTTCTGTGAGAAAAATATTGCTTTTCTAATTTTTCTGTAGTGTAATATTGCTTGTTGTGTTGTGTGTTGCCCTTGTATTAAAACCCTTTAGTTTTAATATTATCTGGTTAATTTTGAGTGTAGTTCATTCCTCCCCGTGTGTGTGAAGGCGAGTGTGTTGGTGCAACCAAACCGACCGTGTGTGTGAAGGCGAGTGTGTTGGGCCTTGTGTTGTTTTTTTAGTTTAACTATGTCTGAGGCCCCAAAAACTTTTTTCTCTAAATGCACCGAGTGTGGCCATAAGCTATCCCCGGCGGATGGCCACACTTGGTGTGTTATTTGCCTTGGACAGGAGATCGAAGCTGATTCTGGCGGGACTTTTGCCCCCGGATTCGGCTTCGACCTCCTCTCCCTTGGTGGCACCTGCCGCGGCAGTGCCCCCTTCCATCCCTGCTCCTCTGGCCAGGACTCAACCTCCCACCTTAGGCCAGGAGGAGAGGGATGCTAGGCGGGAGAAGGAAATACACCACAAGCAGTGGGCAGAGTCTTCCTCCTCTGCTCTGCCGGCAAAACAAGCTGCTTCTCCCAGGGCTTCCGGGCCTTCTCCTTCCCAGTTCCATTCACCTCGCTTCTCCCCAGCCCGCCTTGGTGGCCTCCTCTTAAGTCCACCCGAAGGTTGTCCGATACAGACCGGATGATGCGTAGGTTCCTCCAGGCCCAGCTGCAGATGGGAGTGCTGATGCCTGCCCCCCCCCCCCCCGGGTGGGAGCTCAACCCCCTTTTTCGCCCAGATTGCTCCTTCTCTGACCCACTTTCAGGGTTCCGAGCCTTCGGATCCGGGTTGCATTGGAGCCGGGGGAGGTTCAGCGCCGATAGTGCTACGTACTTCGGCTCCGACCGCACCCTCGAGTTTGTCTGGTCCCTTTTCGGATCCGAGCTCTCGGAGCCGAGAGCTGAGCTTCAGATCCTGAGGGGTTAGTGTGTCTTCGGCTCCGTCTAGGTCAGAGCATACTGGCCCTTCGGATCTGATTGCTTCGGCGCCGGCCCCGATCCATACATCAGATCTGAGGGGGCTGCTCTCGGATCCTAGAGAGAGCAGTTCTCCCTCGGCGTTCGATGTAGTGGAGAGGGTATTGTCGAGGGATTCCAGGCCCCAGGCTCCGACTACGGATCAACCCTGCACTCTTTCTCAGACGGGCCTACCTTCCATCACCCGGCCCCAGGGACAGCCTGCGCCTACGTCCCAGGTGGTTCCTTTAGAGGAACAAGATGTGGTTGGTGAGGCCTCTTCAGACAGCCCCCCGAGGAGGTCCCTCACAAATGTAAGTGCAAGAGGAGGCACTTGGACTCACCTGAGTCTTTGACAGAAGACACGGACTTAGAGCAAGGGGAAGGTTCCCCAAGGTCACCCCCCCCCGAGGACGTCTCCTTCTGAGACATTATGGAAATGTTTCGAATTAGAGGGGGGTGGTCAGCCCAAAAGCCTTCCTCGGTTGAGTCTGTGTTCCTGGAGGCATTTGACGCAGGCCCATCTACCTCTTGGGTGTCCCCTCCCGCCGATCCCCTGGTAGATCTCATCACTACCATGGCACGGAAGGAACATGACACTGTTGAGCCTATTCCAAAGAGGCCGGATAAAATCCTTAGCCCCCCCCCCCACTGATAGAGCGGTATGGAGCAAGGGTGCTCCTGTAGATGCCATGTTGGTGGCGGCTGCCACCAAGAGGGAACTAGCCCAGGAGAGTTCCTCGGTCCATCCTCCCGATAAGGAGTCTCGGACGATGGACCGCCTGGGGAAGCGGATGTTCGCTTCAGCTACCTTCGAGGTGAGGTCGCTGAACTATATGGCACACGTCATACGACTCCAGCGGGATCTCAAGGAATACGCCAGGTCGCCCCCAGAATCCATGTCGACTGAGGACAAGAAGGTGTTCTCAGCTCGAATGGCCACTCTCAAGTCCATCTCGAACACTTCTATGCGGCTCCACTCCCATGCTACGGAAGGCGCCACTAGAGCTAGTGGAGCAGGCGTTGTTTTGAGACGGCACGCTTGGCTCCGCCTCTGCGACTTTGCGGAACCCTTCAAGGCGTCCTTCGCAAATGCCCTTTTTGATGGCTCTTCGCTTTTTGGCAAGACCGTCCGTGACACGCTGGTCCAGAGCGAGAAAGACGGGAAGCCGTCTGCCGTCGGAGTCCGCTTCTCAGCTCCCCCGAGGTCCTTCTCCAGGAACCAAAGGGGACAGAAGAAGATGTGGTTCCGGAAGTCTCAACAGTCCCTTTTCGCTCTGGACCCCGCGTCCTTCAGAGGCAGTGGAGGACAAGGTGGACACCGGCCCAGAGGCAGAGGGGGACCGAAGAATTTCGGGTCGAGAGAACCCTTTTCAGATCGGCCCGCGCAGCAGCCCTGAAGGGTTACCTGACTGTTCCACTCGGCAGTCGGGGGTCGTTTCTCGAGGCACCTAGCAGTTTGGGAGTCCATTACAACAGATCGCTGGGTGCTTCAAATCATATCCAGAGGTTACAAAATCCCCTTTCTGAATCCCGTGCCCAGACCCCGAAGCCTCCCTGATGTCCCTCCCAATCAAAGGGAGGCAGCAGCCGCAGAAATAAAGCAGCTGCTAGAAAAAAGAGCGATCCAGCGTGTCCCCCTAGACCAGTCCGGATTGGGCTTCTACTCCAGGTTCTTTCTGGTGCCAAAAAAGACTGGGGACTTGAGGCCAATCCTCGACCTGTCCTTACTAAACCTGTCGGTGGCCAAAGAAAAGTTCCGGATGGTCACCATTCAATCCATTCTCCCCCTCGTGCAGGAGAACGACTGGATGTGCTCTATAGACCTCAAGGATGCGTACTACCACATATTGATGGACAGACGGTCCAGAAGGTTTCTCCGCTTCCGGCTAGGAGCCAGTCACTACCAGTTCAGGGCCCTCCCCTTTGGTCTCACCACAGCCCCCAGGGTGTTCACCAAAGTTTTGGCAGTAGTAGCGGCCCACCTGAGACTCCAGGGTATACAGGTCTTTCCCTGCCTGGACGACTGACTCCTGACCGCCCCCAACAGGCATCTGCTATGTTCATCCAGAGATTACTTCCTCCACCTGGCCTCTCGGTAGGGAATCACAATCAACCTCAACAAATCTTCCCTTCATCCAACCCAGATCTTAGACTTCATAGGAGCCAGATTAGACACAAACCTATTGAGAGTCTTCTTAACTCCGGACCAGATTCGTACCCTGAAGCTCCACGTACTGGCCCTTTCACAATCCTTGGCTCCTCCAGCGGAATTGGTTCTGAGGGCTCTAGGTTCCATGGTGGCCACGATCAATCTGCTACTTTTAGCGTGCTTGAACATGAGAGTACTACAGTGGACCCTGCAGGTTCAGTGGTCCATCCTGCTACGCCTGCTGAGTGCACCTATCCCCCTCAGCAGGGCTTGCATTAATTCCCTGCTCTGGTGGCTCCAATCACCGGACCTCCAGATTGGGCGCCCCTTTTCTATGTCCCCGCCTCTAACCACGGTGACCACGGATGCTTCTCGCCTAGGGTGGGGGGCACTGTATGGGCAGAACCGTCCAAGGCACTTGGACCCAGTCAGAGACCTTATTGCATATCAATGTCCTAGAGATTAGAGCGGTGCTTTTGGCGTTGCAAGCACTCCAAGCCCTTCTTCCCTTAGGGACAGTTGCAATTCAGACAGACAACATGTCAGTGGTCTGGTATATCAACAAACGGGGGAACCAGATCCTACCCACTTTGTCGAGAGGCCATGAGAGTTTGGGAATGAGCGATCTCCACCAACCGCTTTCTCATAGCGACACATATTCCGGGTCGGTTGAACATCTTAGCAGACAGGCTGAGTCGAGCCATCCTCACGCCGTACAAGTGGTCTTTGAACCCCAGAATAGCGAAGCAAATCTTCCTCAAGTGGGGTCAACCTTGCTGCGATCTCTTCGCGTCTCCTTCAAACGCAAAGTGCAGCGACTACTTCTCTAATTCCCCCACCTGGGGAATCCCCCAGAGCATTCTGGTGCATGTTTGGCCATCCAGTCTACTTTATGCTTATCCCCCTCTTCCCCTAATGCTAAAATTCTTGCAGAAAGCCCGTCGGTTGGGGAGCAGAGTAATCCTCATAGCCCCATTCTGGCCTCGTCAAACATGGTTCCTATGTCTATGGTCTCATCTAGTGAATCCTCCATGGATTCTAGATCCCACCCCAGATCTGATCTCTCACCCATTGGGTTTACCAACTCCGAACCTGGACAACCTCCAGCTCACTGCTTGGCTGATCCAGTTCCAGTAATAGTTAGGACTCCCGGTATCTCATCCCCTGTTAAGGCTATTTTAGTGGCCGCTCATAAACCTTCTACAAGAAAGGTTTATAACAGTAAATGGAAACGCTTTACTATCTGGGCGGAGCATAGAAACTTGGATCCTTTTACAGCTCCCATCCCAGCGGTGTTAGAATTTTTGTCGACCTTATTTGACCAAGGTGCTAGCTCTTCCACGGTCAAAGTCCAGTTAGCTGCAATTTCCCATTATCATGTGGGAAGTGACCTTGGTTCCTTAGCATCTTCCAAATTATGTAAGAATTTCTTAAAATGCACCTTCCTCTTAAGACTGCCGGTGAAAGACGCAGTCCCTCCATGTGATTTAACTCTTGTTCTCCAGTCCTTGACCGGCCCTCCGTTTGAACCCGCAGCCTCGGTGGATCTGAAATACTTATCTTGGAAGACGGCCTTTCTCATTGCTATCACTTCGGCCAGAAAGGTTTCAGAGCTTCAAGCCCTTTGCGCCAAACCACCGTACTTGGTCTTCCATAACGATAGAGTTTCCCTCAGGACCAAACCCCCCTTTCTACCCAAAGTTGCTTCTGAGCCCAATATTAATCAATCTATTAATTTACCAGTTTTCTTTCCAAATTATCAAAACAAGGGTGAATACAAATTATTCTCTGGACGTACATAGGCAATTGAGATTCTACTTGCACAGGACTGCTGAACATAGGCAATCTGAGCAACTCTTTGTATCCTTTGCAAGATCCTCTTTGGGCAAACCAGTATCAAAAGTTACATTGTCCAGATGGATTTCCAAATGTATACTTCTTGCATATAAGAGTTCTGGTAGACCTGAACCTGAAAGAGTCCACGCTCATTCTACCCGATCGATCTCTACTTCTGCTGCCTTTTGCTCCAGAGTCTCCTTGGACAACATTTGTTCAGCAGCCACTTGGGCTTCATCCCATGCTTTCATTAACCATTACAAGTTGAATCTAATTTCCAGAGGGAGAGCATCCTTCGGCTCTGCGGTGCTCCGGAATATCCTTCCATGGGGACCCACCAAGTTTGGGTAGCTGGGGACTCTGTCCCACAGGTTGATGGACAAATGAAGTTAACTACTTCAGATAAAGAAGTTATGTACTCACGATAACGTTCCATCTGAGTAGGTAAACTTCATCTGTCAGCAACCAACCCCCCCCCTCCATCCCCTTAACCTATAGTGCGTCCTAGAAGGATTCCTTGTCCTTTTCTCCGGATAACACCAGGTTAGGAGTTGCAGGTGATCCTTTGTTGTAATATGCTGTTTTACTATAGCAAACTCGATCTGAGGTCAGAGAGGGGTGGCAGGGGATTAAGGGTAAGGGGAGGAGCTTGGAGCTCGGATCTTAGCTGTTTGAAGCTGCCGGCTCGGATCCGATATGGATCCAATACCCACAGGTTGCTGACAAATGAAGTTTACCTACTCAGGTGGAACGTTATGGTGAGTACATAACTTCTTTTTTCTTTACATACCTGTAAAGATGTTTGGTGAGAATTGGCATTTAACAAACCTTGAAAGTTGTCATACAGCTTGAAGGCATATATAATGTACAGATGTTCTTCATGTTTCACTGTTGCAGTCATCACCTGTGGGTTATCCCTGCTGTTGTAGCCTTCGGCTGGCCCAAATACCAGAGTCATTGTTTTTCTGCGTTGGCTGCTGTCACTTGTGGACTGATGTCAGGTTGTCAGTGCTATAAACCAAGGCAGCCGATGCCATTATATCAGTCTTTCTTGCCGTGGAGCCCGTAGCAGAAGCAGTTCATAAGTGTGCCGGTCAGTCGCTACCAGAGTTTGAATTACAGCTGAAAACGTCTAAAGCAAAATACCCTGTTGGGGATCCCTTTTTTCTTGCACTAACTTGATGTCTGAAAAAGTTAACAATTGTCTCGCCTGTGGAAAGCGGATCCCACACCGAGACTTCATTCATACTGCGTCACTTGTTTAGGCCCAGATTACAACGTCCCCCATTGCCAGTTCTGTGCCCTCTTTAACTCGAGCACCATTCGTCGTAGAGCAACTATTGTAGACAGGTATTTTCGTCTTCCGTCTTCGCATTCCGAAATGGTGTCCATTAGCCAACAATCTGTATACATTCCGAAAAAACGTAGAGATAGAGACAGACCACACAAGGCTAAGCCTTCCGACAGCTCTACTGCTAAACAAGTCGTCAGCTCTCTGGAATTCAGTGAGGTGCCTTCTCATCCCCTGATGCTCGATGCGATGTCTACGCAGGCTGCTACAGAGACCCTTTCGGAGTCTGGTATGCCGCCGTCTTTGTCTTATGAGCCTTTGGTTGTCTCTGCCTCAATTGGGTCCAGAGCTGCTACGCAGGCACCGGCTTCCGTGGAGGCCTTTCGCACTACCAAATCTAGACAAAAAAGGACATCTCATCCGACTACTGTTTCTCTCAGACCAATGGATACTCTTAGGCCTAGAAGCAAGGCCACTCCTAGAAAATCTACCTCTAGCCACCATCTTACTCCTGCTCCACCACCCCAAGCCCAAATGCTTAAAATGGCTGAGGATCTTATCTCCCTTATCAGGGGTAGTTAGGTTACAGCTTCTAAAAGGAAGAGAGACCCTTCTCCTGAAATACTGACAAAACAGGATTCTGAGGAATCTGATTATTCAGATTTTGAAGAGGAACAACAACCCCTGACTACTTATGAGGATTCAGATGCAGAGGAATCTATTCCTCCTGCCTTCCCACCAGAAGACCTTACCTTTGGGGAAACCCTTCTCACCCTTAGGGATCATTTTCACTGGGACTCCCAGGACTTCCCTCAGTCTAAGAAAAGACTGAGAGTTTCTAGACCTTCCCCAGCACAGACCCTTGGCCATCCCCCCCTGTCTTAGAGGTGGTGGATGATGTCTTCCGTGAATCCAGCTTAGCTCCTGACGCCCTCCCACCTGCTCCCAGTAAACCTGACAGGTATTGGATTGTACTGGATTATCACAAATACCTGTACAGAAATCTTGCTGCAGATCCAGAGGTCATTACATCGGGACCAAAAGTTGCTAAGGCTAGTTCTGCAAAGAATCCTGTTCCATCTGACAGATTCAAGAGCTCTGGACAGATGGGGTAAAAAGTATACACTTCTGCAACCTTAGCTATCAGAGCACTCCGCTGTCAGTTCCATGTGTTAAAATACCAACAACACACTTTGTATGTATTAAAACAAAAGATTTCAACCTTTCCTGACTGCCAATTCGAAAGAGTCAGCAGATTTACTGCACTCTACATGGCAAGTAACCAAACACTCATTACGCTGTGGATATGACACAGTAGAAGCCTCAAGCAGGGCAGCAGTGTCAGGATCTGTCATTAGGTGACATGGAAGGAACAACCTCTCCCTGATCATGTCTGGTCTAAATTTAATTGACGCACCCTTAGATAAGGACCACTTGTTTGGAGTAAAAGCAGAAGAGGTGCTTAAAAAGATGGAAGACTAAGCAAAATCTATGCAAACAGTAAAAGATGTCTTTCAGGTACAACCTCCTAGGTTCAGCAGAAATTTTCCCTCAAAGCACTGGTCCTTTCCTGCACCTAGCAGATAGAGGCAAGGTAAATCCCACAGGGAGAGACCACCCAAACTCCTATCCCAGGGGCAGCAGAGAACCAAACAGTGGACCACTTCCACCCCAAAGGCAGAGAGATGTTCTTCATCTCACATTGCTGCAGTCCTTACTTGGTAGTCCTCTATCCAGGGCAAAAGCATGACTCCATATCCTCAGTCTTTTTCCGCATGGTCCAAAGAAGCAGGAAGCAAGGCTCTGCCGCTGTTCTGAAATTTTTCGCTTTGGGACTTTCTGTAACAGACCAAGTTGGGCTAAGTACCCGTTGGGAATATTTTTGTTTTCTTGCCTCAGTTACTTACGGATGTCAGAAAAAGTGAATAATTGTATTTCTTGTGGGAAACAGATACCGCATAGGGATTACCACTCCTTGTTTGGGACCGGCG
The DNA here is from genome assembly GCF_019279795.1 of Protopterus annectens. Taxonomy (NCBI): domain Eukaryota; kingdom Metazoa; phylum Chordata; order Ceratodontiformes; family Protopteridae; genus Protopterus; species Protopterus annectens. The sequence goes on along the minus strand of NC_056728.1, from coordinate 600,702,574 downwards.
TAGTTGGGTGTCGGTTTTGTGCTAAGTTTAATAAGCGCACTATAAAGCGGAGGTTAGATTGGGGTAGGTTAGTCTTTGGCAAGAGGTGTAATTATAATATGCCGTCGGATGTTCCGACGCTTGCTTCTACTAAGAAGCGCAAAGACAAATCTTTAAAGCCTAGGCAGGATGATTCGTCCGTTTGGACGCCGGACCTTTAAAAGCTACAGCTGAACAGGTGGATCCGGCTGAAGTTTCTGTTGAGTCCCAGGGGGAAACTTTGATTTTACAAGATGTGGCCTCTCAGGAGGCAGGTCAGGCTGAAGGGGCCTCTCAGGTTACTATTCTCCCTTCTATGCCTAAGGTGGTTAGGCCTTCTGCTACTGTTTCTAAGGCTCCTTCTAAGGGCAGGTCTGTTTTGCCTTCCTCTGGTGTCAGTTCTGGTTCTTCAGGGTCTGTGCCTAAAAGCACATGCTTAAAATGGCAGAGGATTTGATTACTTTAATTAGAGGTTCTATGCCCCTCCTGATAAGAGGCCCAGGATGGAGCCAGAGTTGGAAAGTTTGGAGCAGGCCTCAGATGATTCAGAGTCTTCTGCTGAAGACATTCAAGATTTCCCTCCTTATTCTGATTTTGATGCAGAGGATTCCACTCCTTCTGCTTCTCCTCCAGAGGATTTTTCATTTTCAGAAACTCTGCATTCCATGAGGGAGCATTTTAAGTGGGAGGGACAGGATTACTCTGATTCACGGAAGAGGCTTAGGGAGTTCTTTTTACCACAGCATAGACCCTTAGCTATACCTCCGGTTTTGGATGTTGTTTCAGATGTTTTCTCGGAAGCTTCCCTTAATCCAGATTCTGTGCCTCCTGCCCCAGTTAAACGGGGCAGGTGTTACAGGGTGCCTGAGGCTCATAAATATCTGTATAAGAGTCCTAGGGGACCCAGAAACTATTAGTCAGGGGCCTAAGGGTGTTAGAGCCTCTGTTGTTAAGAATCCGGTTCCTCTGGATAAGGAAGCTAGAGCTTTGGATAGATGGGGTAAGAAGGTGTATACCTCTTCTACTTTAGCAATGAGAGCTTTGAGCTGCCAGTTTCATATGTTGAAGTATCAGAATTTCCTCCTTTCTCAGCTAAGATCTAAAGTGGATGCTTTGGCAGAGGGCATAGAGTGTAAAGAATTGCAGGATTTAGTGTATGTTTCTGAACAGGTGGGTAAGCACTCTTTGCAATGTGGTTTTGATGCTTTACAGGCTTCTTCTAGGGTGGCTGCCACTGGTTCAGTTATTCGTAGGCACGCCTGGCTTAAGGATCAGAATTTGTCTGAGCATGTTAAGTCTAGAATTCTGGATGCCCTTTACAGTCTGAAGTTTTGTTTGGTCCTCCTGTGGAGTCTGTCTTAAAGAAAATGGAAGACAAGGCTAAGTCTATGCAGACTGTTAAAGATTTTTGCAGGTACAACCTCCAAAGTTTAGTAGAAATTGGCCTACTAAGGGGTGGGCGTACCCTTCTTCTGATTCTCAGTCTAGGGGTAGATCTAGGCGTGGTAGGGGCAGAGCTCAGAGTACCTTCAGGCCGAGACAATGGAGTTCGCCTGCTCAATCTGCTGGTGAGGGCAGGGGCCAGTCCTTTCGTAAACAGGCCCAATGACCTGCATTTTCAGCTGCCAGATTCTTCTTGCCTGGCAGCTCCTTTGGGAGGAAAGTTGGCTCTTTTCAAGCAAAATTGGCATTTAGTCACCCAGGACAAATGGGTATTGGACATTATAAACCGAGGTTACAAGTTCTATTTCCACACCTTGCCTCCTTTCGAAGGCATGCCAGACGACAAATTTCTTTACTTCTTCAAATAGGAGCTATACAGCCAGTTCCTCTGTCAGAAGTGGGCCTAGGATTTTATTCTCGCCTGTTTCTAGTTCCAAAGAAAGGGAACACGTGGAGACCAATTTTGGATTTATCTATCCTCAACACTTACCTGGACATTCCAAAGTTCAAGATGCTGACTTTACAACAACTTTTACCTCTGTTGGGAAAGATCACTGGATGGTTACTCTGGATCTCAAAGAGGCTTACCTTCATGTTCCTATCAGGCCCAGTTGCAGGAGGTACCTGCGTTTCGGGCTGGAAATTTACATTATCAGTTCTCTGCATTGCCCTTTGGCTTATCTACTGCGCCCAGAGTGTTCACAAAGGTTCTGGCTCCAGTGATAGCATTTTTCAGACTAAGAGGAATACAGATTTATCCTTATTTGGACGACTGCCTGATTATTGCACAAGAAAAGGGCGAACTTCTTCATCATCTACAGTATGTGATGGCAGTGTTAAGATGCCTAGGGTATTCTGTGAGCGAAACAAAGTCCAGTCTAGTACCCTCTCAGGACATGTGCTTTCTGGGTGTGAGACTGAATACAGCTTCCCAGAGGGCCTTTTTGACCCCGGACAAACAAAAGCCTTTCTCTTTATTTCCAGCAAATGTCTCACGGTCCAGGCTGACTGCAAGGACAGTCCTTCAAGCCTTGGGGTTCATGGCATCTTGTATTCTGGTGCTTCCCAATGCCAAATTGCATATGAGGAAGCTTCAATGGTATCTCAAAAAATGTGGGCCTCTGCCAGAATCTAGACACTGTCATTCAGATAATACCTTGCATTCAGAAGGAGTTTTGTGGTGGGCTCAGGAATGTCACCTAAACAAGGGACTCTCTGACCCGGACAGGCGAGTCAGATTCTAACGACAGATGCCTCGGACAAGGCTTGGGAGCACCTCAATGGAAAATGGGTGCAAAACACGTGGCCTGTCAAACTCCAACATTTGCATATCAACTTGAAGGAAATGTTAGCAGTCCAGTTTGCATTGATGGCTTTCAAAGATTTACTTCACCCAGGGCAGGTGTTGATTCAAACAGACAACACTACTGTCATGTGGTACATCAACAAGCAGGGGGAACCCATTCTTACCCTCTTTGCAGGCAAGCGATGATTCTGTGGGAAACTGCTCTCAATCTACACCTCAATCTTCAGGCAAGGTTTCTACCAGGAGCACAGAACTCCTTAGCAGATGTATTGAGCAGACAAATAGTGGATCCTCACGAGTGGAAATTGGATCCTCATGTATTTCAACAGTTGACAGTGTTATGGGGAACTCCAGACATAGATCTGTTCGCTTCTCCACTAAATTACCAGTTGCCTAAGTTTTGCACAAAAATGTTTCATCACACAGCTTGGAAGGTGGACGCTCTATCATTCAGTTGGAACAATCTGCATGTATATGCCTTTCCACCTCTGCCTCTTCTTCCCAAGGTACTTTTGAAGGCCAGACAAGACAAGCCAACCATGATTTTGATAGCACCGGATTGGCCTCGACAACACTGGTACCCACTACTGAGGAGTTTTGGAGAACCTCCATGGCCTCTGCCTTTGATTCCGCACCTTTTGTCACAAGAGGACACTCACTTTCTCAATGTCAAGATTCAGTCTCTGCATCTAACAGCCTGGCATATTCTGTTTAGGAGGAGGGTCTCAGCTTCCACAACAAGTTTTGAATGTTATTTTGGAGGCCAGGAGGTCTAGTACCAGGAAAGTTTACGCTGATAAATGGAGGAGATTTTTTCTTTGGAGCAAAGGAAAGGACCTTGATGTCTCCAAACCTGATTTAAGTGTTGCTCTTCAATATCTTACTGAGCTATTGGACAAGGGTTTGTCTTTCTCCTCAATAAAGGTTCATGCTGCAGCTATTTCTGCTCACTATGATTGTGACCCTCTTTTTATCCTTGGTTTAAGCAATTTCTTAGAGGGGCAAAGAATATAAGACCCCCACGTAGAGCTCCTACTCCTGCTTGGGATCTCAATTTTGTGTTGGAAAAACTTACTCTACAACCTTTTGAGCCTGCAGCTACTGCCGAGTTAAAGTATTTGTCATGGAAAACTGCTTTTTTGTTGGCCATTACCTCTGCAAGAAGGGTTTCTGAATTACAGGCCCTCATGGCAGTGGAGCCTTTCCTGATTTTTATAAGGATAGGGTATCTTTGCGTACTAATCCTTCCTTTATGCCTAAAGTGGTTTCTAGTGTGGCCTTAAATCAAACTATTCATTTGCCTACTTTTTTATGCAAACCCCCAAAATAAAGGGGAGAAAATTTTGCATACTTTGGATATTCACAGGCAGTTGCGTTATTATTTGAGCAGAATCAAGGAGTTCAGACAGGCTCAGCAATTGTTTGTTTCTTTTGCTTTGGGTTCACAGGGTAAACCTGTTTCAAAACAAACTATTTCTAAATGGATTGGGTTTTGTATTTCTTTCTGTTACTCCCATCATGGTAAGGAGATTCCTGCTGGAATCAGGCCTCATTCCACTAGGGCTACTGCTACTTCTACGGCCTTTCTAAGGGGTAGCTACAAAGACATTTTGAGGCAGCTACTTGGAGTTCAGTGCATACCTTTTCTAAACATTACCACCTTCCTCTTTATTCTAAGTCTAGGGCTGGATTTGCCACTGCAATTTTACAGGGCATTTTAAGCGCCCCTAATGCTTTATGATTTTTACCATCCTCCCTTCCGTTGCTTTGGGATTCTACCCATAAGTAAGGACTGCAGCAATGTGAGATGAAGAACATAGTACAGTTTTGTACCTACCATAAATGTAGATGTTCAAGATCCACATGCACTGCAATTTACCCTCCTCCTTCCCCACTGTAGTTTGACTTGGTGCTATGCTTTAGGTGATGGTTGTTGTTGGGCATGTTTTTATTCTGTTTTGGCTGTGGCCTTTCTGGTTTGGCCTTCTGACATCTGGGGCAAGAAAAGACTGAGGATATGACGTCGGTCATGCGCCTTTATACCCTGACGCTCTGATGTCAGATCTAGGCGCCCATGACCGACGTCAGCCTAATACTTTGGTATTCGGGCCGACCGAGGACAGCGGACTACCCATAAGTAAGGACTGCAGCAATGTGGATCTTCGAACATCTACATTTATGGTAGGTACAAAACTGTACTTTCTAAGCCATCCCTCTATGGCAAAAATGACTTCCTCTCCCCACTCTGCCTTCCTTTCACTCACCAAAAGCTAGGAAGAAGGCTCTCCCGCTGTAATGAAAATTGGCTTTCTGTAACAAAGGACCAATGGGTCTTAAAGATTATTTTTCGGGGTTACAAAATCTCTTTTCAGCGAACTCCCAATTCCAAGAGGGTACTCAGACTTACCTCCGAATCAGTGGGCAGAGGCTTTGAAACAAGTCCAAACTCTCATATCCCAAGGGCCAGTAGAACCTGTTCCCTCAGATCAAACAGGCAAAGGCTTTTATTCCAGACTATTCCTTGCTCCCTGAAAAGAGAGCAGTTGGCGCCCCATCCTGGATCTATCCATTCTGAACACCTGCCTGGTGGTCCCAAATTCAAAATGCTAACTTTGCAGCAGCTGCTGCCCATGCTGACAAAAATGCCTGGTTAGTGACCCTAGACCTAAAAGATGCCTACCTCCACATCCCCATAAAGGAATCTTGCAGGAAATTCCTGCGCTTCAGAGCAGGCTCACAACACTTTCAGTTCTCTGCGCTACCCTTTGGCTTATCTACTGCTCCCAGGGTATTCACCAAATGCTTAGCCCCGGCCATAGCATTTTGCAGACAGAGAAATATACAGATTTACCTCATCTCCCTTATCCAAGTTTCTGTATTGGAAGCTTAAACAAATGTGGGGTAGGGAGCAGTACCTACTTAAGGACTCTTGGGAATTTTTATGTAAAATTATTCCCGATTTCAATTTTCCCAATCTACAATTTCTCACCATAGATGTGGTTGATCTTTTCTCTTGTCATACTGCATGAGAAGGGACTACACTGGTTAGAAGAAGCTATGAGAGACGAGCCACAGGCCAGTGATAAGGACATCTTTCTTGTTATGGAATTAGCAGATTTAGTATTGCACAATCATTTCATATATTTTTCTGGGGAATATTTTAAACAGATATCAGGGGTGGCTATGGGTGCCAACTGTGCCCCAACCTATGCTGACATTATTTTGTCAGTATGGGAAAAGAAGTATATATTAAACAGTGAATATAACAAAAATTGGATATTCTATTCCAGATTTCTGGATGATATCTCTATTTTTTGGACAGGTATGACAAGTTCCATAGAGGAGTTTATGAAATATTTAAATTCCACCACAGATTTTCTGACCTTCACATATCAGGTCAACACTCAGCGGGTTAATTACTTGGATGCATCTCTGAGTGTGCAGGATACTGGTTTTAAATCTTCCATCTATAGGAAACCTACCTACTCCAATAGTTGCATCCATTACAACAGTTCTCATCCTAGACATAAGAAGAAGGGCATAGTTAAAGGCCAATTTGTTAGGGCATCACGTATGACTTCTGATGACTTGGATTACCAACAAGAATGCTTAAAACTTACTAGGATGTTTCAGGAGAGAGGATACCCTGAGGAATTCATTTCAAGTATCCATAAGGAGGTTATGGATGGTAGGAATACCAAATACAAACCTATTTTGGGTACAGGTAAGGTAGAAAAATCCACGAGAGAAGGAGGGCAACAAGAATTTATCAATGGGTATAGTAAAGCCTTTGTTACTGAATATAGTGCTAATTCTGGTATTATCAGGAAAATAATAGACAAAGAATGGGAAACTTTTCGGGACATTACTGACCTTAGTAATTTAAAAGGAAAAACAGTAAGAACAGTGTTCCGTAAAGGGAACAATATTAAGAGCATATTGGAATATGAACCCTGTGTTAACAGATTTTCAAACCAACGTAAAGGTACTTATAGGTGTGGAGCCTGTTCACAATGTAAATATATATCACATACTGATAAAATACACATTGCAGCTAGAAATAGATGGATAGGTGCAACAACTTATTCTAACTGCGGTAGTCAAGGGCTGATATATATAGCTACTTGTCAAAAATGTCAAGGGTTTTATGTCGGTAAAACTGAAAGACACCTGAAGAGAAGGATATATGAACATTTCTATGAAGTACAGAAACAAAATCCTAACAATGCCCTGTTTCGGGATACCTTGACATGCCATCAGGTCAGGTTTAAATTTTTTGTATTAGAGACTATGTACCGAGATAACAGAGAGGGTCCATGGGAGATTAGATTAGAGCATAGGGAAACCTATTGGCAAATTCTCCTAGAAGCAAACAAAACACCTGGCTTGAATGACACTATATCTATTGCCTCATTGTTAAAATTGAAAGCTGGTAGGTTGTGAAACTATTTTTTAACAAATAATAAGGGGTGTAAGTATTCTTTGATACAAACATTTTATAAATTATTGGCGCTTTAAGCAGTTGTACAAAACAAGTATTTACATTTTAAATGCATTATTTATATATTTTTAATATGTATACTAAAGGAATAGTATTTGAACAGGGAACTTGGTTTTATTCCTTTAACTTTTAATTAAATGAAGGTTTTAATTGATTGGAGCACAGTATAAATGCTTGGTTAGGGAAACCCACTATGTATCTGATGAAGTCAACGATCTATGCTGACAAAACGTTGTATTTGTATTTTACTGACGTTAATACGATAAACTGTGTGGTTGCGGTCTCCCAAGGACTGATTTTTTGTATTTTTATACAGATTTACCCTTATCTGGATGACTGCCTCATTCAGACAGAGTGCAAAGAAACGCTGCCTCAGGATCTCCTCTTTGTCAAAACCGTCCTAACCTCCTTAGGGGGTACACCATCAATGAGAAGAAATCAAAGCAAACACCCTCCAGGAAGATCATTTTCTTGGGAGCGCTGCTGGACACAGCATCCCAAATGGCCTTCCTATCCCCAAAAAAGCAGAGCTTCCTGCCTCTCTAGTTTACCTTGCTGGCTTCCAGAAGTCACCTCGCTGCGAGGAAGTTCCTGCAAGCCTTGGGTACATGGCATCTTGCATCCTTCTAATTCCTCTGGCCAGGCTTCACATGAGAACATTTCAGTGGTATCTAAATAACCTTTAGTGTCAGCACTCTCTGCCTCCAGAGACCTCTCTCCCTCTGATCCCCTGTAAAGGGCAGAGTTTCTCTGGTGGGCAGGGCCTGTGCCAAGAACAAGGCTCTTCCCTTCATCCTCCGCCTAACCGGACAGACCATTACCACCTACGCCTCAGACATTGCTTGGGGCGCTCACCTAGCAGGCAGGTGCACTCAAGGTTTTTGGGATGCTCAGCACCTTCTCTTACACCTCAACCAGAAGGAAATGATGGCAGTACAAAAGGCTTGGACATTCTTCAGACCCAATCTCAAGCCAGGGGTTCTCCTTATCAAAACAGACAACACCACAGTAGTGTAGTACATCAACAAACAGGGAGGTACCCAATCTTACCCTCTGTGCAGGCTAGCCATGTACCTCTGGCTGACAGCCTCCTCCATGGGATTACACCTAATAGCCCAGTACCTAGCAGGGATCAACAGCACCTTGGCAGACCACTTAAGCAGAAACTTACTGGAGCCCCACGAATGGCTGCTCCACTGAAAAATCTTTTTACAAGCCACTCAGGAGTGGGGGACTCCGGAGGTGGATCTCTTTGCTTCACACCTCAACCACCAGCTGAAAAAATCTGTACCAAGGAGTATCACCACCTAGCTTGGAAGGTGGATGCATTGACCTTCCCCTGGAACTCCCTCTTTGTGTACACATTCCTTCCTCTGCCTCTTATTCCCAAGGTACTGATCAAGATAAGGGAGGAGAGACCAAAGGCCATCCTCATTGCTCCAGATTGGTCCAGACAGTATTGGTACCCCTTACTAATATTACAGCCTCCCAGGCAGCTTCCCCTGATCTCAGACCTCTTAACTCAGGTGGGGGGGATGCTGCACCCAGACTTGCAGACTCCAAGCTGTGCATGGCTAATACTCTAAAGGGAAACAAGGGCCCCTGTTAAGCAAACAGGTCCTAAACATTATCACAGAGACCAGAAGGCCCAGCATCAGAAAATCATATACAGGAAAATGGAAAAGATTCTGCTCCTGGAGCCAGTCCAGAGGGGGCAATATCTCACAACCTTCCATCCCTCTTATCCTGGACTGCCTAGTGGAGTTACTCAATATTGGGCTGTCCTTCTCTTCTGTTAAAATCTGCACCTCAGCCATTTCAGCTAATTTTGATACAGTTCAGCCCTTGTTCTCACATCCTTTGATTAAACAATTCCTCAGAGTGGCTTCTAATATCAGACCTCCCAGAAGGCCACCCACGACAGCCTGGGACCCGAATTATGTTTTGGAAAAGCTAACCTTACCATCCTTCGAACCTGCTGTATCAGCAGAACTGAGGTACCTCTCCTGGAAGACTGCTTTTCTTCTAGCTGTCACCTCAGCCAGAAGGGTCTCAGAACATCAAGCACTGATGGCCATTGAGCCCTTCCTCATTTTCCATGCAGACCATGTCTCCCTGAGGACTAACCCCTCCTTTATGCCCAAGATGGTGTCTAATGTGACTCTCAACCAGGCCATACATCTACCCAACTTCTTTCCTAGCCCTCACAACAAGGGGGAAAGAATTCTGCACTCACTAGACATGCACAGACAACTCAGATACTGTCTGGACTGTACTAAACCTTTTGGAAAAACAGACCAACTTCTTGTCAGCTTTGCCCCAGGGGCAGAGGGTAAGCCCATTTCCAAGCAAACCATTTCCAAATGGATATCACAAAGTAGCTATTTCTGCTACAGATTACATGGGAACCCCCCCGTCAGTTCGTACCCATTCCACTAGGGCAAACTCCACTTCCACAGCATTCCTCAGAGGAGTTCTCACCAGGGACATCTTGGAAGTTGCCACTTGGACTTCTGCCCATACCTTTACCAAGCATTACCACCTACCTCTTTTCTCTAAGGCTAGGGCAGGGTTTGCCTCTGCAGTTCTTCAGGGCATGCTGACCCATGCCTAGGTCTCTTACTAATCCTACCACCTCTCTCCTCAGCTTTGGGAATCCTCCCACAGGTGATGACTGCAACAGTGAAACACAAAGAACATAGTACAGTTGTGTACACTTACCATAAATGTAGATGTTAGAATGTATTCACTGTTGCAGTCTTGGTCTCCTTCCCCCTTATATCTTCTTTCCTTAGGGAGACATAAGCTTCTCACAGTGGCTTTTAGCCACCAGGACCACTTTACCATATTTTCTTGGGCTTCTGACTGGTTAGGGCAAGAAAAACTGATGTAATGGTGTTGGCAGCCTTGCTTTATAGCACTGACTTACCTGACATCAGTCAACAAGCGACAGCAGCCGACGCAGGAAAAACATTGACTCTGGTATTCGGGCTGGCCGAGGGCTACCACAGCAGGGATAACCCACAGGTGATGACTGCCACAGTGAATACACTCTCTAACATCTACATTTATGGTAAGTGTACACAACTGTACTTCATCTTATTTGAACTATGCAGAAATTAGCCTTGTGAGCTTGGACAGTTAAGTAGTTACTAAAGCTTCTCACCAGTGCGAACATGTATTTAAGGAGTCAAAATAGCAGTATAACTTGCAAGTTTTGTTGATATATACTCTTTGAATTGGATTCCAAAAATGTTGACAGGATGCATCTGGACCACAGATTTTTTCTTCACTGTTTCTTTTTTCTTTTCTTTTTTTTTTCAACTTTATGTAGGAAGAAGAGTTTGGACCTGATGGCGAAGTAGACGAGGAAGAAGAGGAGGATGAGGAAGGTCAGTTCAGTTCTGTGTCACACAGATTTGCAAAAGATAATGCTGCCTCAGCACGGTATAATTGTTTTCTTTAGATTTTACAGTGTTTATAGGAAACCTGTTCCTGAGTGGTGTCGAAAAGACAAACCATGTATTTTTCACTTTCTGTAAATGAAAACAAATGACTTTTTTTTCGGGGGGGGGGGACTATCACTAGTTCAAGGGGCAGCTGGGGGGGACTATCACTAGTTCAAGGGGCAGCTGTTTTTTTAGTTGACATTTTTTTTTTCTTAGTTATAAGGTATGCCAAACTGCCACTGTAGTTGTGTTTCCTGTAATATACAATTCCACTGTGTAGATAATGGGGCAGATTGGCTTCCGCTATAGGTGGTCCTTGCCGTTTCTCCAGTGTTGTGCAACTTTTGGAACTCCGGTGGGGTACAACAAAGTTTGTGCTGAAGAAAACAGTCATTTGACTTCATTTTGTTGGGCTTCAGCTTTTGGGATGTTTGATTTTGCAGACCTGAATCTTTTTTAAACAGCACATTTCTTTATTGTACTTGTATTTGCAGTAGTAAACAACCTTCAGGTGCTAGATGGATAATCCAAACCAAATTAGACTTCCAAAAATAGATATTCACACAATCTGCAGTGTTCGCAGCTGAAAAAGCATTGCTAAGGTTATACACCAGTCAGCCCTATCTAATTTGTTTCTTATAAATTTGTCTAAGCCCAGTTTTGTCTGCTTTGTGGTTCATACAGAGCAGGGATTCTGAACCTGGCTGGAGTCAAAAGCAGAATGGGAGATAGTGTCACATTTGGCACCAGAATTTCATCATACTGTTTTATTTTGGTAATCTCATTGTCTGTCTGGGTCAAGCCCTCCTTTAATGGACTGGGGAGAAAAACTGCAGATGAAGTCTAGTCCCCTCACAAGTTTGGAGAATCCACAGCTGTCCCAGAAATCTCATCCTTTCCCTCTGACCAAACTGCTTGAAAGAACTATATATGTATAAATTGATGCCTTTCTCAACCAGCACAGCCTTTTCAGAATTACCCACCATGGGTTCCTGCCTGAGCATGGAAATAATGTAGCCATTTTTTAACTGGAGCAGCTTAATCTCTTTGGCAAGGAACAAAAGTCATTACATTGTTTATTTCTTTAATACAGAAAGGCCTTTGACATGATTCCTTTTACTTTCCCAAGTGATCTGGGACTAGGGACTCTCCTGTCTCAGTGGATAGAGCACTGTTTGCCAGAGGGCAGTTGCTTGTTGGGTTTAGTCAGTACTTTTCCACCCATAGAGCAGGGCATAGTGGAGTACCCCATTCCTTGCTTTTAAGATCATGAGTAATCCTTTGAAAGTCTAAAAATCATTCAGTATGCAGATGACATGACCTTGCTAATCATGGAACCCAGAGTTGCTCAATTTTAAGCTGAATTGTAATTGGACTTTTCCGTCTTGGAAGACTGGGTCAAGCAAAACTGTCTCCAACTCGGTATAGTGAAGACTATTGATGTCCTGTTAGGCACAAAGAAAACTTACTGAGCCTAACAGACTCCCTTACATCCTTTTCAAAGCAAATAGATTGTGCTTGTTTAAATTAGACAACTTGCATTAGACAAACTTTGCTAACTTCATTTGTGTGTTCTGAAGAAAAGTTAAAATGTAGGTAAAAAAAATGGTCACACTATACCAGCTGAAGGGTTCCTTGTTAGTGTATTTACTGTAGCCAGAGCTACACTCATCTCATCACTAACATTTTTTTTTTGGGGTTTAATAGCTCCTTCCACAGGGTGACTTGCCAGACTTAATTACCTAAAACAGAGTGACCTATAATTTTTTTTTCTGAGAAGTCCTGCACCTGGAGTGTGATTAATTAGCTTGCCTTTAGCTCACCTTGCCCCATCACTTTCTTTTGCAGGTCTACTCATGTCACACACACAACTGTGGATCCTTGGAATATTTCCTGCTTCTACTACCCTCTTCAGCCAGCAAGTATTACACTTCCCTGCCCATTTTGTGCAGTTCTCTCCCTTCATCAGGGACAGTGACTCAGAGATAAAATGTAAATCTATGCCATCTAAACCCACTATGAAGACTATCCTTGCCTAGCCCTTAGTTGGCAATTCATTTTATTTTATTTAGTTACCATTTGTTGATTGAGGTGGAGCATTGATCCAGTTGGATCACTTTCAGAATCAGCCCAGGAAAAATAAAGTAGTTGTTTACTGTACAGATAAGTCCAAGTACATTATTAAACATGCAAAAGCATTATAAAAACATGGTGGAACTCTGTCTAATATAGTCGTAGTCAGCATGCCAGATCAGTATAACAGTATAGTAGAAGTCTGCCTGACAAAGTAGGAGTATGTCTAATATCAAGATGTACGTAATTGTATTTAGAGTTATTGAAGGTTAATTTGGGCCACAGTGACAGAATGATGAGCTAGTAGATTATGGTTGACCAGTAGAATGCCAAATGAAGTACAGTAGAGGGAGATCTGTGTTGAGGGTGGGGAAGTGTTGGAGCATGGAATGGAGAGAGTTTGGAGGAGTGCACAGGATAGAGAGAGGAAAGCGATACGGGTTAATGTACAGTGTGCATCTCCACTTTCCTATGACTTAACAGGCAGCTTGCATTTGAAGTTGTATAGATGAGGATATGGGTGTCACCATCTTGCATGTAATAACTGTTATATTTGTCCTTAAGGTACTTGAAACTGTGCAGTACCTGTTTACAGAAAATTGAAACCGGAAACTGTGCAGTACCTGTTTGCAGAAAATTGAAACAGGAATCTCGTGGTGGTGGGAATTTCCCCTCTTACCATCATACCATAAGATTTCAGAAAAAGAAAACCTGTCTTATGTTTAAAGACAGTTTCTTGCAATGGTTTAAGAGATGCAGCATGCTGTACATATTAGGAGAAGTGTGGAAGTAAACCAGATGATCTGAAGTAGTTAACTTCATTTGTCCATCAACCTGTGGGTCGGAGAAGGAGCTATCGGGGCGAAAAAAGGGGTCGAGGCAGGAGCACTCCCATCTGCAGCTGGGCCTGGAGGAACCTACGCATCATCCGGTCCATGTCTGCATCAGATAAGCTTCTAGTCAACCTAGAGGAGGCCACCGAGGCAGGACGGGAGTGCCGCCTCGATGACCTCGAAGGCGACCGGGTCTCCTCCCGCTCCGGAGAAAAACGGGGTGAATGGAGCCGGGAAGGAGAAGGCCCGGAGGCTCTAGGAGAAGCCGCTTGCTTGGCTGGAGGGGCCGAGGAGGAAGACTCGGCCCGCCGCTTGTGATGTTTGTCCTTCTTGCACTCCCTCCTAGCTTCCCTCTCCTCCTGGGCTGCGGTGGGAGGATGAGTCCTGGCCAGGGGAGCAGGGATGGGGGGTGGCACTGTCGCGGCTGCGGCAGGTGCCACAGAGGGAGAGGAGGACGAAGTTGGATCCATGGGCAACAGTCTCGCCAAGACCAACTTCGACCTCCTGTCCCTCAAAGCCCTGGGGTTGAAGGCTGCACAAATAGTGCAGCCTGAGGAGAGGTGATCAACCCCAAGGCAAATAACACACCGAGTGTGGCCATCTGCTGGAGACAGCTTATGGCCACACTCGGTGCATTTAGAAAAGAAGGCTTTAGGGGCCTCAGACATACATAGAAAAAAATTCAAACACTAGGCCCAACACAAACACGCCTTCACAAACACACAGGGGGAGGACAAACTAAATACAGTTAAGATTAACTACACAAGTTTACTAATAAAACCAAAAACTAGGGGTAACACACACAAATATTTTTAAACAGAATAAAAAGGAAAGATTTTTCTCACAAAAAACTGTTCTACAATGCCTGGAAGCTCGATCAAGCTGCTGACTGAAACGCGGCAAACGAGATCTGAGGACAGGAAGGGTTAGCATGGGGATTGTGGGTAAGGGGGGGGAGCCTGGAGCTCGGATCTTAGCTGTTTGAAGCTGCCGGCTCGGATCCGATATGGATCCGATACCCACAGGTTGCTGACAAATGAAGATTACCTACTTAGGTGGAACGTTATGGTGAGTACATAACTTCTTATTCTTCGCATTTCACTGTTGCAGTCATCACATTTGGGTTATCCCTGCCAGGGAGGGTAGTCCTCAGCCGGCCCGAATACCAGAGACTTAGTATTTCTGCGTCGGTTGCTGTCACTTGACTGACGTCAGGTCATCAGTAGTATAAAGTAAGGCAGCCGAACCCATTACATCAGTCTTTCTTGCCGTGGAGCCTGAAGCAGAAGCAGTTTGCACAAGTGCCTGTCGGCCACTACCTGAGTTTTCGTCTACCGAATTGAAGTTGAAGTCTTCTAAAGCGAAGTACCCCATTGGGGATCCTTTTTTCTTGCACTAACCGATGTCAGAGAAAGTTAATAATTGTCTCGCCTGTGGAAAGCAAATACCACACCAAGACTTCCACTCTTACTGCATCACTTGTTCAGGCCCAGACCACGATCGCCCCTCATTGTCACTTCTGTGCTTTGTTGAATGCCAGAACTATCCATCGTCTGCCCTTATTTTAGCCAGATGTTTTCGCTTACAGTCCTCTTAATTCCGATATGGCTTCGGTAAGCCATCCGACAGCAGATCTTCCAAAAAAATTTAAAGATAAAGACAGACTGCACAGGTCTAAACCTACCGAAGACGCTTCCGTTAAGCTAGTTGTCAGTTCTCTGGTACTCAGGCGCTTTCGCAGCCCCTGATGCCCACTTCTGTTGATTCGCAGGCCGCTACCGAGACCTTTTCTGAGTCCAGTATGCCACAAAAGTCTTCGACTAAGGATCATGTGGTCGTCTCTACCTTGGAAGGGTCCGGAGCCGCTGAGCAGGCACCGGCTTCCGAGGAAGTCCTTCACACTACAGAATCTCGACACAACCGATGTCTTCTTTTGCGACTACTGTTCTTTCGAAAACTACCGAGCATTTTGGGCCCAGGGTACGAACCACTCCCAAGAAACCAATGATCAACTCCCAGGCGCCTGCTACCTTGCCTCAGTCTCAAATACTTAAAATGGCGGAAGACCTTATCATGCTAATCAGGGGAAGCCAAGCTACCCCCTCGAAAACCAAGCAAGGAAAAGAGATCCAAGAGTCAGATGAATCTCATGCATCTGAATATGAAGACATGCAACCCCTCTCCACTTATAAGGATTCTGATGCAAAGGATTCCATTCCTTCAGCCTCTTCTTAGATGATTTTTCCTTTGGGGAAACCCTGCATACCTTAAGGGAGCATTTCCAATGGTAGAGTTAGGACTACCCTCATTCTAAAAAGAGACTCTGGGAATTCCTAGATCTTCCACAACACAGACCCTTGGCCATCCCACCCCAGTCCTGGATGTTGTGGAGGATGTTTTCCTTGAATCCAGCTTGACTCCTGACACCCTTCCTCCTACTCCCAGAAAACCAGACGGGTACTATAGAGTCCCTGACTCACACAAATATCTTTTAAAAAATCCTACAGCTGTCCCCAAAGTCATTTCTCAAGGGCCAAAAGGGATTAAAGCAACCTCTGCTAAGAATCCCACCCCCTCAGACAGGGATTCCCAAGCATTGGACAAGTGGGGTAAAAATGTATACACCTCAGCTACTCTTGCTATCAGGGCACTAAATTGTCAGTTCCATAAGCTGACATTTCAGCAACATACCTTGGAACTCCTTAAAAAAATTTCTTCCTTTCCTGCTTGGGCAGAATCTAAGGATTTACAGGAGTTAATGCATTCTGCAAGTCAAGTAACTAAACACACCTTGCACTGTGGTTTTGACACCCTAGAAGCTTCTTGCAGGGCAGCAGTCACTGGGTCTGTCATTAGAAGGTATGCATGGCTTAAGAAACAGCCCCTGCCAGACCATGTCAAATCTAAATTGTTGGCTGCCCCCTTGCACAAAGATAACTTATTTGGCACTAAGGCGGAAGAGGTCTTAAAAAAGATGGAAGAAAAAGCAAAATCTATGCTAACGGTTAAGGATTTTTTGCAGGTCCAGCCACCTAGGTTCAGCAGGCATTGTCCCGCCAAACACTGGTCCTTTCCTGCTCCCAGTAAACCGGCCCAGCCTAGGGCCCATGGAAGCAGACCCCCTTTGGAAGCAGACCCCCCAGACAGCAGCCCCAGGGAATGCAGAGATCCTTAGATCTCCACTTGTAAACCAGGGAGTTCTAAGCCACCCCCTTATGGTAAGAACTCACAATGACTTGCCTCCTCCACCCCCTCCCTCTGCCCACCGTCCCTTACCACTAGGAGAAAAACTCTCCTTTCACTCAAGTACCTGGGCCACCATTACCAAGGACCACTGGGTTCTGAACATTGTGTCTCATGGATACAAATATTCCTTCCACACCCTTCCAACCCCAAAAGGGTACCCAGATCGATCACCAAATCAGTGGGCATAGGCTCAAAAGCAAATCCTTTCCCTGCTCTCTGAGGGCAGTAGAGCATGTTCCTGCAGAACAGATAGGCCTAGGTTTCTACTCCAGACTTTTACTGGTGCTGAGAAAAGAGGGCACCTGACGCCCCATCCTCTATCTAGCCATTCTAAACACCTTCCTGGTGATCCCAAAATTCAAAATGCTCACCCTCAAACAGCTGCTACCCGTACTCTCCAGGGTTCTTGACTAGCCACCCTGGATCTGAAAGAGGCTTACCTCCACATTCCTATCGGGGAATCATGCAGGAAACATCTCCGCTTCAGGACAGGATCCCAACACTTTCAGTTCTCTGCACTTCCCTTTGGCTTATCTACTGATCCCAGAGTTTTCACAAAATGCCTGGCTCTGGCCATTGCCTTTTGCAGACATAGAAATATTCAGATTTACATATACCTAGATGACTGCCTTATTCAGGCAGACAGCCAGGAAAAGCTGCTCAAGAACCTGACTTTTGTAAAGACCCTACTAACCTCCCTAGGGTACACGATCAGCGAAAAGAAATCCAAGCAGGTGCCCACCCAAAGGATAATCTTCCTGGGAGCAAGTCTAGACACAGCATCCCAGATGGCATACCTTACTCCAGAGAATTTTCCTGACAGCCTACTTTTCTCAGCTAGCCACCAGGCCCCAGCTGTCTGCAAGGAAGATCCTGCAAGCTCTGGGGTTCATGGCATCTTGCATACTACTCATTCCATATGCCAGACTGCATATGAGGAAACTTCAGTGGTACCTAAAGAGCCTTTGGTGTCAACACTCTCAAGACCTGGAATCTCTTCTACCTATAATTCCTTGCCTCAGAAAAGATTTTCTTTGGTGGGCAACAGCATGCTCCCACAAGGGAATGCCTTGTCCCCTCTCCCCGCTGCCCAGACCCTCACCACAGATGCATCAGACTACACTTGGGGTGCACACCTGGCCGGCAGGTGCACACAGGGCCAACGGAGCCCACAGCAAATCTCTCTGCACACCAGTCAAAAAGAGATGATGTCTGTGCAGCACACCTTGATAGCTTTCAAGCCCTTTCTCTCTCCAGGGGCTCTCCTGATCAAAACGGACAACACCACTGTGATGTGGTACATCAACAAGCAGGGAGGGACTCACTGCTACCCTCTATGGTGGCTGGCCATGACCCGTTGGCACACAGCCTCTGCCATGCAATTACACTTGTTAGACAATTCCTACCAGGCTCTCTCAACTCTCTGGCAGACCAATTAAGCAGAAATTTTCTGGACCCACACAAGTGGCAACTCGATAGAAGTACCTTCACCCTAATTACTCAGAAATGGGGAACCCCGAAGGTCGACCTCTTTGCCTCCCACACCAACCATCAGCTCAGCAAAATCTGCACCAGGGAGCATCACTCCATGGCTTGGAAAGTGGATGCCCTGTTCTTCCCCCGGGTCAATCTTTCAGTCTATGCCTTTCCTCCCCTATCTCTCATACCCAGGGTACTGTTCAAAATAAGGGAGGAAAAACCAAGGACCATTCTTATAGCTCCAGACTGGTCCCGGAAGCACTAGTACCCCTTGCTGCGCAGCCTGTCCACGCTACCTCTATGGCATCGTCCTCAGATTCCAAACCTCCTGACACAGAGGGAAGGGGAATTCATGCATCCCCAATTGCAGACACTCAGTTTGACAGCTTGGTTTATTCCCTAACCCCGAACCAATCTGCCATCCTCAATAAACAGGTTCTGGATGTTATCTGTGAGGCCAGACATCCTAGCACCAGAAAGTTTTATGCTGATAAATGGAAAAGGTTCTGCACCTGGATCCAGGCTAAGGGAGCCAATACGACACAGCCCTCCCTCCCTCTCATCCTGGATTAATTAGCTGACCTACTACACAGTGGCCTCTTTCTCCTCTATAAAAAAATCATGCCTCTACAATTTCTGCTGAGCAGCCCCTTTTCTCACACCCTTTGATCAAACAGTTCCTAAGAGGGGCTAGCAATTTGAGGCCACCCAGAAGGGCACCAACACCAGCTTGGGACTTTAACTTTGTATTGGAAAAGCTAACCCTTCCCCCTTTTCAACCAGCTGCTTCTGCAGAGCTAAATTTCTCTCCTGGAAGACTGCATTCCTTCAGGCCATCACTTCAGCCAGAAGAGTCTCCGAGCTGCAAGCACTCATGGCTGTGGAACCCCTCATCTTCCACGCAGACAGGGTATCCCTCAGAACTAACCCATCCTTCATGCCCAGGGTGGTGTCCAGTGTGGCTCTCAACCAATACATTTATTTGTCCACCTTTCCTAATCCCCAGAACAAGGGGGAAATGATTCTTCACTCTAGATGTGCACAGACAGCTCAGATTATATCTAGGCAGGACTAAAGCCTTCAGAAAGTCTGATCAATTGCTGGTTAGCTTTGCTACAGGGGCAGAAGGCAAAGCCTTCTCCAAACAAACCATTTCCAAATGGATAGCACACTGTATCCATTTATGCTACAAACAGTATGGAAAGCCTCTCCCCAAGGGGGTCAGGACACACTCCACCAGAGCAGCCTCAACCTCTGCAGCTTTCCTCAGAGGAGACCCCACCAGGGACATCCTGGAGGCTGCCACCTAGACATCTGTTCACACTTTTACCAAGCATTACCACCTGCCTCTCTTCTCCAAATCCAGGCAGGGTTTGCCTCTGCAGTATTGCAGGTCATCCTAGCCAGCCCCTAGTCTCCTTGACTGCCTCCACCCTTTTCCTCAGCTTTGGAAATCAACCCAAATGTGATGACTGCAACAGTGAAACACGAAGAACATAGTACAGTTGTGTACGCTTACCATAAATGTAGATGTTCGAGTGTATTCACTGTTGCAGTCCTGGTTTCCCTCCCTCCATCTCCCTTTCTCCTTTTAAATAGCATTCTAACTTGTTCTCCTTTCCTTGCAAGGGACGTATTGGTATTTATTTTCCACTGGTAGGGCTCTTCTGCCAGAACCTGGCCACCTACTTGGGGTCTCCTGATAGGTTAGGGCAAGAAAAACTGATGTAATGACGTTGGCTGCCTTACTTTATACTACTGACGACCTGACATCAGTCCTCAAGTGACAATAACCGATGCAGAAATACTAAGTCTCTGGTATTTCGGCCGGCCGAGGGCTACTCTGGCAGGGCTAACCCAAATGTAATGACTGCAACAGTGAATACACTCTAACATCTACATTTATGGTAAGTGTGCACAACTGTACTTTTAGAGTGCAAAGATACTTCAACATCTGTTGTAGCATGTAGACTGCTGTAAGTTTGTGCTAACTACAGCCGAAGTAGACCCCACTGTTCCTTTAAAGATGTTTATCAGCTAGATACTGCAGGTAAACAGCCTTTGATATTTACTTAAGAAATGATGCAGAATGAGAGCCATGAGATAGTTTCACATCTGAAGACATAGCTTACTTTTTTTCTTTTTTTTTTTACTCTGGGTGTTTTTTATAGTATGCAATGGTTAATATGGCGTATGGCACCATTCCAAGGGTGCATAATAAACCTCAGAAAAGACAGCACAGACTAAATGTACAGTTGTTAATGAAATACAACTAAAGTTGTTTGAGGACGTGGCATCTTCCTCATAAGTTGTGATTGTGTTTAACAAAGCATTGTGTCTTTTATAATAACTTTTATTTTATTTTCTGTGCAGCTTTATGCCATCTGTTGGAGTCTTGCTTTCTGGGTGACTTTGATAAATATACAGATGCATAAGCACCTTTAGTTGGGTTCCTATCATAATGAAACGGCTGACAATCAAACGGCCTAAAACATGAAAATGCCGTTCATCTATGTGTGGGGTTTTTTTGTGAGGTTGTGGTACAGTGAAGACTGGAAAATTTGCCCTTTCCTCACTATAGTGCGATCTCGAGAGTTGGTATATATAATTAGCGGGGGGTGTGGGGGGCACAACCCCTCACAAAAGCAATTTCGAGGTATGGCATTTTCGACTTTTAGGTCGCTCGACGTTTGGTCTTTTCGATGTTATAATATAAACCCCCTTTAAACACCTGCTAGTCTTGAACCTTGTTAATACATAAATAATCATGGGAAACTTCTTGCAGTCTTCTGGTGTTTCCACAGTTTGAGCACTAAATGCCCTTGGATTTTTTGAGGGGAGACTTTTCCCATTGGGGTGGAAGTATTGCTTTGTATTTGAGGAATCACAACTTTTCATTGTAAATTTTAATCTGAGTTTTGGCTGCTCTGATACCTTGATTAGGACTGCAGGCTCCAGTATATTCCTTCTTAAGGTAGCATGAATTAGGTTCCTGTCTTTGACTTTTTTCTAGCCTTGTCTCTACGATACTATTGTAGATTTGTGAGCAGGCATCCAGGAAATGGAATACTAGACACAGTGGTGTCTGGTATTTCTCCACCTGAGGAAGGTACCAGGTTTGTTTGCAAGTGCCAGATACAATACTAATTCTTCCACATTTAGTGGATTTTTTGCCTAGGTCTAGAGCACAACATGGCTAGCTACAGTCTGTCAGAGATTTTGTTGTAAGACTTTGAAGGGTTGTAAACTCTACAGGCATACCAGGGCAAACAGGCTCACAGCCCTGTTAAGTTTATTTGCTATATCTGTAAATTTATGGCAATAGGGTGGTACAGATGTCCATCCAAAAAGAGATGCGAAGCACATCCACAGGGAGAAAGGAGAGACCTTTGAACTTTCCAGGTCCATTGTAGACTCCAAGGTCTGAATGCATTTGGCTCACAGAGGCCCCTGGAGCCTCTTGCTGACGAGATTTCAGAAATTTCCCCCAATGAGGCCGTAATGTCCACTGCATCTAGTACATCCTACAGGACCAAAGACTAGACCACACTCTACTGATAGGACCCAGCCGTCACACACCACCACCATACCCCAATGTCTGTTTTACAAAACTATTTGATTATGAAATAAGGGAAGGACAAAATCCCAACAGTGATTGCCAGGGAAAGTCTGTGCCTTTAAGTCAGAATTCAGGGACTCCACCCTCGCCATCCCACCCAGGATTTACAAATTCATGAAGGCCATGTATTCATGGAAGACTCTTGTGCTTGTACCTAAAGTGTGTCTTCTTCGCATGGCCCCAGCCAGCCTGTCTCCCAGGATTGGCGTAATCTGTCTCTGAACTTCCTCCAGTTCACTGTTAACCTGCAGCCAGATTTTGAACGGCCCTTCCTTCTCCAAAGGGTAATAAGAGGAAGAAGGAGGTCTGCCTAGTGAGATGCTCAGGCTGCTTTGCTTCTTTGATGGAAGACTGCACATCACTATCTAGCACAGATAGTGAAGATACTTTGACCTCAGATTCCCTAATAGGAGACTTGTGAATGGAATGCCTTGAAGTGGAAGTTCCATGAAGCTTCTCCGTTCCAGAAGAGATGCTGGGAATTTTTGGGTCATGGACTGCCAAAACCAGTGTCCCTCTTGCTGGTCCAGGATGTTTTTTCAAACATCTTTGGAGCCAATCCGCCCCAAAATGTTTTTTACAGGATTCAAGAGCTTCATAGTTTTCTGTGCCACGACCCATTCCTGTATCCATATACAGTGTCCCTAGAAACTGCTAAGAAAAGTAGACTGGCACTGAGGTGGAATACGCTTTCTGATAACCGTGAACACAAACTTCTTGATTGGTTTGGAGGAAGATTCATACACTTATCTACCCAGGCTTGTTGGACTCGTATCCTGAAGTATCAAGAGTTGTCCTTCTATTCCCGTGTTGCAGTATTCTTAGTGAGGGATTCTCTGCCTCAGGCGACCAGAACGTTGGCTCCTATACAAAAGCTTAAGCCTGGTTGCTGTAGGTGCGTGGAATTTCACATGCAGGGCCATAAACCAGAGACCTTAAATGTGCCGTCTGCACGCACAGACCTGAAAACTTTTTAGCCGCAGTCAAATGTCAGATAGAGCGCATCGCTCCTCTACTAGCAAGACATCTAAAGCAAAGTACCCCTTTGTTTATTTATTTATTTTGCTATTGCTTGAGCTTGGTTTGCTGTTCCCCCACCTTTCGGTCAATGTCCACTAAGAAGGGTAAATGCTGATGTGGGCATCATATTCTGCATACAGACTCGCACAACCAGACCTCTTGTCCAATTTGCCAGTCATTCGTCCCAAAGACATTCAGAAGCCATCTGGCCGCCCTTAATCTTTACTTGGAAAACGAGAGGCTTAAGAAATTAGCGCTTAGGATGGATTCAGAGTCTGCCGCCCAGGCAGAGCCTCCACGCAAAATGGCCAGGTTGTCACGGCCTACTACTACTGCCCTCTGCCGTTGGACGTCCCACCAGTTTCCAATTTAGGAGTTGAGGGACGTCCATTAGAGCCATCTACTTCGACTCCCCTCGAGGAAGTTGCTTTGGAAGCAATGACTGGGACGTCCATGGAGGTAGCGCACATGTCAGTTTCCACTGATGTCGACGAGGAACCAGGCCTCGCCGGACGTCCTACTGTGATACCAGAACCCGAACCCCCAACTCCAGCAAAGGCCCCTAAAACTAGACCTTCTCCTAGGACTACCCCTTTGAAAAGGAAACAAAAAAGCAAGCATCTGTCTCCCTCTGCTGAGGGATTACCTGACTGGTAATCCTTTACTCAATCCCTGATGCAGGCCTTCGTGGCCCTTAGGCCCTCTGCCTCTTCACCCTCCACCATCCCTGTTCTCAGCCCTAGGCCTGCCTCAGCTACTTCATCCCATCCTCCCATTTCTCAATGTAGGAGAAGTAGTAGAAGAAGAGAAGGTTTACTCCTCATCATCTTATGAGTCAATCACTTACTCATCACAGTTTGTCTCTCTACTGGAATACTATTCTCCTGGTGAGAAATCCATAGGAGGGGACTCTTCCTCCAGAGGACATTACTTTTGGGGAGACCATCACCAAAATGAAAGAATATTTCAAATGGAATACTTCCCAAATGACAAACTCAGAAGAGAGATTTTGAATTACTACAAGTAGAATCTCATTTTGCTATCCCACCAGTTATACCTGTTTATCTTGATGCATTTTCTTCAGCATCAAAAAAATTCTGATTCACAGCCACCTGCCCCTGAGAGACCTGACCGATGTTCTTCGTGTTTCACTGTTGCAGTCATCACTTTTGGGTTATCTGCTTGCAGTAGCCCTCAGTCGGCCTTATAACAATGTCTTGGTCCTGCGTCGGTTGCTGTCCCTTCTTCCATGACGTCAGGTCGTCAGGGGTATAAAACATGCAGCCGACTCCATTACATCAGTCTTTCTTGCCTTGCGGTGCCCGAAGCAGAAGCAGTTCGCAAGTGCCGGTCGGCCGACTCCTGAAATTTTCGTTTTCGAGTTTCAGAACCAAAGTCTTCAACTAAAGCGAAGTACCCCATTGGGGAAACTTTTTTTGCTCCTTACCGATGTCAGTAAAAGTTAATAATTGCATTACTTGTGGAAAGCAAATACCTTAAAGATTTTCATTCGTACTGTATTCCTTGCCTAGGCCCTGACCACGATGTGCCTTGCTGTCGGTTTTGTGCTTTATTTAATCAACGCACTATCCGTCATCAGTATATTTTCTCCTCTAAATGCTTTGGTTCTCTGTTTAATTATCCAGAAATGTCAGTTAGCCATCCGACTACTGGGATTCTGAAAAAACGCAAGGATAAAGACAGAGACAGGCCGCTGAGGTCCAAAACTGCTGACGATGCTTCTAAGCCAGTTCGTCGGTACTCAGGCACTTTCGCAGCCCCTGATACCCGCTACTTCTGATTAGCAGGCCTCTACTGAGACCCATTCGGAGTCTGGTATGCCGCGAGATGCTTCGACTATGGAACCTGCGGATGTCTCTACCTTGGATTGGTCTGGAGCCGCTGTGCAGGCACCAGCTTCTGAGGGTGTATTCAGGCCTACGGACTTGCATATTAAACCAATGTCTCTTTCTTCTTTTGGGCCTAAATCTAGAACCATGCCTAAAAAACGACGCCCAGGTCGCATGCTCAGGCCTCTATGCCTAAAAAACAAATAAGAATGGCTGAAGATCTTATAACTCTAATCAGGGGAAGCCAGCCTCCCTTTTCTAAGAGACCTAGGACTGAAGTTGTTTGATTCCTCTGTCCAGGATTCTGATTTTTCTGATTCTTCTGATGATCTGGATTTGCTCTTGTCTACTTATGAGGATTCTGATGCAGAGGATTCTATTCCCTCTGCTTCCCATCCAGATGATTTTTCTTTTGGTGAAACCTTACATTCTCTAAGGGAGCATTTCCACTGGGAAAGCCAGGATTTTTCTGATTCAAAAAAGAGGCTTGGGTATTTCTTACTCCTGCCTCAGCATAGGCCTTTAGCTATTCCTCCTGTACTAGACATTGTTGATGATGCTTTCTCAAAATCTAGTTTGGCCCTTGGTTCTCTGCAATGTGGTTTTGATTCATTAGAGGCTTCTTGTAGAGCAGCAGTTACAGGATCTGTGATTCGAAGGCATGCTTGGTTAAAAGAACCAAGGTTTATCTGATCATGTTAAGGCAAAAATATTGGATGCTCCTTTACAGCAGGATATTTTATTTGGTGTTAAGGCAGAAGAGGTATTAAAGAAAATGGAGGATAAGGCAAAATTGATGGAAACAGTGAAGGATTTCTTACAGGTACAGCCACCTCCAATTAGCAGAAATTGGCCTTCAAAAAATTGGTCCTTTCCAGTGTCAGACAGACCACAAAGAGACAGATACAGACACCCAAGAGGCAGATCTCAGCCCCAAGGCTCTTACAGACCACAACAGTGGGGTGCTTCAACCCCAAAAGGAGGGGAAGACAAGTCACAACCTTATAGGAAACAGTCCCAATGACTTCCCCCTTCAGATGCCAAGCACTTACCTTTTGGCAGCTCCCTTAGGGGGAAAACTAGCCCTTTTTTCACAAAATTGGCATATAATCACCCAAGACAACTGGGTTCTGAATATTGTGTCTCAAGATTACAGGTTCCACTTTCACACTCTACCAAGGCTAAAAGGAATGCCAGACCCGCCACAAAATCAATGGGCAGAGGCACAAAAACAAATTACAGCCCTCATGGACATGAGAGCTATTCAAAAAGTGCCACAACAGGAACAAGGACAAGGATTTTACTCCAGACTTTTCCTGGTCCCCAGGAAGGATAAAGCCTGGAGACCCATACTGGACCTATCTACTCTAAATACTTACCTGGATGTTCCGAAATTCAAAATGTTGACACTACAGCAGCTTCTTCCCATGCTGGGCAAGAAGGCTTGGCTTGTTACTTTGGACCTCAGAGGCATACCTGCATGTCCCTGTCAGACAAAATTGCAGAAGATACCTCGGATTCAAAGCTGGTTCAATGCATTACCAATTCTCTGCACTGCCCTTTGGCTTATCTACTGCGCCCAGGGTCTTCGCAAAATGCCTGGCACCAGTAATTGCATTTTGCAGACAAAAAGGAATTCAAATATATCCATACTTGGACTACTGCCTTATTCAAGCAGAAAGCAAGGACATTCTTCTAAAGCATCTGGCGTTTGTAAAAATATTGCTAATTTGCCTAGGGTACACAGTAAACGAAAAGATGTCAAAACTAGTGCCCTC
Organism: Protopterus annectens; assembly: GCF_019279795.1. Classification (NCBI taxonomy): domain Eukaryota; kingdom Metazoa; phylum Chordata; order Ceratodontiformes; family Protopteridae; genus Protopterus; species Protopterus annectens. The sequence continues at coordinate 600,675,959 of NC_056728.1, read as the reverse complement.
ACAAGAGATAATATTCCTGGGTGCCAGCTTAAATACAATGGCCCACATGGCTTATCTCATGCCAGACAAGCAAGGACAACTGACTCAGTAGTTTCAGTTGATCGCAACAAAAACCCAACTCCCTGCAAGAAATATTCTGCAGGCCTTGGGGTTCATGGCATCCTGCATACGACTAATACCATATGCCAGACTGCATATGAAGAAATTACAATGGTACCTAAAAAGTGTTGTGACTCAACACTGTCACAGTTTGGAAGCAGTAATACCACTTATTCCCTGCCTATAACAGGAGTTTCAATGGTGGGCACAGGCATGTCACCACAACAAGGGACAGCCTTTCACTCTGCCCACAGTCAGGCAAACACTAACAACAGATGCTTCGGATTATGCCTGGGGAGCACACATGGCAGGAAAATGTATTCAGGGCAAGTGGGCCACAGACCAAATGCATCTTCACATCAATCAAAAAGAGATGCTAGCTGTACAAAATGCCCTAACAGCTTTCAAGGACTTTCTGCATCCAGGACAACTATTACTAAAGACAGACAACACCACAGTTGTGTGTTACATAAACAAGCAAGGGGGCACTCATTCTTATCCCCTCTGCAGACAAGCCATGACCTTGTGGAACACAGCTCTAACCTATCAAGTTCATCTGCAAGCACAATTCCTGCCAGGAAAGAAAAATACTCTGGCAGACGACTTAAGCAGAAACATCATGGATCCTCACGAGTGGAAATTAAATCCACAAGTATTCAGCATGATAACACAAAAATGGGGGAGCCCAGACATAGATCTTTTTGCCTCCCCAGTGAATTGCCAACTACAGAAATTCTGCACAAGGACTTACCACACACAAGCATGGAAAGTGGATGCTCTCTCGTTCAGCTGAAAAAGCCTAAAAGTTTGTCTTCCCACCACTGCCTCTCCTTTCAAGGGTACTTTTAAAAGCCAGACAAGAAAAGCCAAAAATGATCCTGATTGTCCCAGACTGGCCACGCCAGCACTGGTACCCAATCTTAAAGAACTTAGCTCAAGGCCCACCATGGATTTTACCTCAAATTCCGCATCTTCTGACTCAACAAAACAATCAGATCTTGCACAGCCAGCTCAAAACCTTAAACCTGACTGCATGGCAAATTCCTTAGTCAAGCAGACAGCACCTCTCTCTAAAGCTGTTATGGATGTCATTTTGGAGGCCTAGCACCAGGAAATCCTATTCAGAAAAGTGGAAGAGATTCTGTGCCTGGAACCAGGCTCAAAGCTTTGACCCTCTTGTCCCAAATATTCCTCAGATATTACAATACTTAACTGAGATGCTGGACAAAGGCCTATCCTTTTCATCCATTAAGATCCACGCCTCTGCCATCTCGGCTCATTACAACACAGATCCTCCTATTTTCTCTCATCCTTTGCTAAAACAGTACCTCAGAGAGGCTAAAAACATAAGACCGCCCCAGAGAGCACCAACTCCAACTTGGGACCTCAATTTTGTCTTGGAAAAACTAACTTTACCTCCTTTTGAGCCAGCCAATTCAGCAGAATTAAAATGTGTCATGGAAAACTGCTCTGCTTCTGGCAATAACCTCAGCACGAAGAGTCTCAGAGTTACAGGCACTAATGGCAGTGGAGTCTTTCATCATTTTTCACCAAGACAGGGTTTCTTTAAGAACAAACCCTTCATTTATGCCAAAGGTGGTATCCAGTGTGGCTTTTAACCAAACTATTCACTTGCCAACTTTTTATCCAAATCCCCAGAATAAAGGGGAGAGACTTTTGCATTCATTGGACATACACAGACAGTTACGTTTCTACTTGGACAAAACAAAAGCTTTCAGGAAAACTGAGCAATTGTTTGTAGCATATGCTGCAGGATCACAGGGAAAGGCTATTTCAAAGCAGACCATTTCAAAGTGGATAGGACACTGTATCCGATGTCCATCGTGATGTCCTTCAAGAATGCAACTGCAGTCATAACATGTGGGTTGTCCTGCCTCAGGCAGCCCACGGTCGGCCGGATTCCAAAGTCTGGGTCCGACGTCGGCTGATGTCGCATTTCTCTCCGACGTCAGAGCGGCTGGAGTATATAAGCATCAGCCAACGCCATTTTCTTCAGTCTTTCTTGCCGTGCGGTGCCCGAAGCAGAAGCAGTTCGCAAGTGCCGGTCGGTCAGCTCCTGTATTCTACGATATCGAAGTCATCAAAAAAGCTAAGTACCCTGTTGGGGACCTTTTCTTGCCTCAGCCGATGTCAGAAATTACTGAAAAAGTTAACAATTGTCTTTTTTGTGGTAAACAAATACCTCATAAGGATTTCCACTCTTACTGCCTCCCTTGCCTGGGCCCAGACCACGACGTCTCGGCCTGTGTAGCCTGTGCTCTATTCAACAAGCGCACTCTCAGGCGCCGGGCGGAGTTCGCTGAAGATTTTTTCGGCGATAAATTTGCTTACACCATGCCGTCGGATCTTCCGACATCGCAAACTCCCAAAAAGCGAAAAGACCGGGACCGACGTCCTCGGCCCGCGTCTACCACCGACTCCACACCAAAACCTAGCGCGAGTGCTCCGGTTCCCTCTGAGACGGTCTCTCCACCGCTCTGAACCGAAGACACCGCGTACCGGCGACTCGATTCCAGACATTACTCCGACGCCAGTTATAGATTTTCCTCCGGATACCGAAACCGGGGAAATGCCTGAGACCATTGCTGTAGACAAGGTCACTCCTGCACGTGGAGCTGCCAGGCCTCCTATGGCCATGTCTATTAAGGCCTACACTAGGGCTAAGGCAGCCAGCAAAACTAAGCATATTACTTCCAAATCCTTACCTCAGCCAACTCGAGACACAAATTATGTCCATGGCTGCTGATTTAATTTCCATGATTAGAGGTTCACAGGCCCATCCTGAGAGAGCATCCCAGCCTCCTCCTGATAAAGGTCTCGGGTTGAACCCTCTGACCCTTCTCCTTCAGATGAAGACTCTGAGGGCTCTGTCCACTCTGATAGCCAGGAAGAGCTCTTCCAGACCTATGAGGACTCGGATGCAGAAGATTCCATACCTTGGCCTCGCCTCCCTCCTGAGGATATTTCTTTTGGGGAAGTTCTGCACACCATGAGGGAACATTTCAAGTGGCAGGGTCAGGAATATTCTGATTCTAGGAAACGCCTTAGGACTTCTCAGCACAGGCCCTTAGCTATTCCTCCTGTACTTGATGTTCTGGATGATTTGTATTCTGATTCTAGTGCTACCCCTGATTCTCTTCCTCCTGCTCCAGCCAAGCCAGACAGGTATTACAGGGTCCCAGAAACTCATTCCCATTTATTCAGGGCCCATACTGCTGATTTGGAAACTATTTCACAGGGGCCTAAAGGAGTTTCAGCCTCCACCTCAAAAAATCCTTTGCCCTCCAACAGGGAAGCAAGGTCATTAGAGAGATGGGGTAAAAAGGTTTACACATCCACTACCTTATCTATGAGAGCTTTAAATTGCCTTTTTCATATGTTCCAATATCAGGATTATCTCTTAGAAGATTTACAAAAAACATTAGCTTCTCCTGATCCTTTAGACAGGAAGACTTTGCAGGAAGCTGTGCATAACACTCAGCAAGTAAACAATCACTTCCTGCAGTGTGGATATGATGCACTGGAAGCTTCATGTAGGGCAGCTATGACAGGGGCAGTGATGCATAGACATGCTTGGTTAAAAGATCAACCTCTACCAGATCATGTAAAAGCAAAACTTCTGGATGCACCTTTGGAAAAAAACAAGCTTTTTGGTGCGAATGCTAAGGATGTGTTAAAGACCATCGAAGAAAAAGCAAAATCAGTTCAAACTGTGAAGGATTTCCTCCAGGTTCAACCCCCCAGATTCAGTAGGAATTGGCCTTCAAAAAAAAAAACTGGTCCTTTCCTAATCCAGAAAAGTTTCAAAGGGGTAAGAACAGACGTGGCCGAGGAAGAGGCTAATGGCAGCCAGGAAACCAAAGAAGTGACGCAGGGGTTTCACCTGCCCAACAACCACAAACTCAATGACTTTCCTCTACTATCGCCTACCAGGGAACAACTAGAAGCTCCCTTGGGCGGGAAATTATCTCTTGTTTGCAAAAAACTGGCACAGACTGACAAAGGACAAATGGATTTTGGACATTATAGACCGAGGGTACAGGTTTCATTTTCATACCTTGCCAAGAAAAACAAGGCATGCCAAATCTACCACAACAAAGGGCAGAGGCTATCAAGCAAATCACTCTGCTGACTCGAATGAAAGCAATAGAAAGAGTTCCACAACAAGAACAAGAACAGGGGTTTTACTCAAGACTGTTCCTTGTTCCAAGAAAAGAATCTCAATGGAGACCAATACTGGACTTATCCGCATTAAACACCTTTCTCATAGTACCAAAGTTCAAAATGCTGACTGTACAGCAACTCCTTCCCATGCTGGGCAAGGAGTCGTGGCTGATTACTCTGGACCTCAAGGAGGCATACCTGCATGTCCCTATCAGACACAGCTGCAGAAGATACCTCAGATTTCTTGCAGGGCCAGAGCATTATCAATTCTCAGCATTGCCATTTGGCTTATCTACTGCCCAGAGTGTTTACAAAATGCCTGGCTTCAGTAATTGCTCATTGCAGGCTCCAGGGTATACAAATTTACCCGTACCTGGACGACTGCCTCATACAAGCGGACGACAAATTGATGTTGACAAAAAACCTGGATTATGTCATACGATTACTTCAAGCTCTGGGATACACAGTCAACTTCCAAAAGTCAAGACTGCAGCCATCCCAGCAAATAATCTTCTTAGGAGCCAAACTAGACACAACCTCTCAGATGGCTTGCCTGACAGAAGACAAGCAAGAGAAGTTAACTCAATACTTCAAAGGTTTAGCAAAACTCACCCAGATGACTGCAAGGAGATTCCTACAGGCCCTGGGTTACATGGCATCCTGCATTCTACTGGTTCCATTAGCAAAACTACACATGAGAAAGCTTCAATGGTACCTAAAAAGCATTTGGTCTCAACACAGCAACAACTTGGAGACAATCATACCACTCATTCCATGCCTACAAAAGGAATTCCTATGGTGGGCCTCTGTGAGCCAGGAAAACACAGGTATGTCATTCAAAAAAACACAGATAACACAGACCATGACTACAGACGCCTCAGACCTTGGATGGGGGGCACACATGGAAGGCAGGTGTATACAAGGACAATGGTCTCCAAAGGAAACACATCTGCTTATAAACCAAAAGGAAATGCTGGCAGTAATGCATGCTATCAAGGCTTTTCAAAACCGACTCCAGCAAGGCCGCTTAATGATACGGACAGACAACACCACTGTGATGTGGTACATAAACAAGCAGGGGGCACCCACTCTTACCCCCTTTGCAGACTGACAATGCAGCTTTGGGAGAAATCACTGAGTCTAAACATCCAGTTACAATCCCAGTTTGTTCCAGGAAAAGACAATGTGTTGGCGGACAGCCTAAGCAGGAATTTCACAGATCCACACGAGTGGAGGTTACATCCGAAGGCTTTCAGACAACTCACTTCGACATGGGGCAAGCCAGAAGTGGACCTATTTGCCTCTCACCTCAATCATCTTCTACCAAAATTTTGCACAAGGACATACCATCCAAAGGCTTGGAAAATAGATGCCCTTTCATTCAACTGGAATTCCCTACCAATCTATGCATTCCCACCTCTGCCACTGATGACCTCAGTATTACTAAAGATCAAAGCAGAGAAGCCCAAGGGAATCATAATAGCTCCGGATTGGCCAAGACAACACTGGTACCCACTACTACGGAGCATATGTCACACCAGGAGGTGGGCCCTCCCTCAGTGGCCTCTACTTTTGACTCAACACAATTTCGAAACACTGCATCCAAACCTTCAGACACTGCAGCTAATAGCCTGGGAGATCCCATAAATAACTTCAGCTTATCTCTCTCCAAGGAAGTTCAGCGGATACTAACAGAGGCTCGAAGACCATCCACCAGAAAGGTCTACTTAGCAAAGTGGAAAAGATTCAGCAATTGGAATACCAGCAAAAGACATGATGCATCATTACTGAACATCCCACTTATCTTGGAATATTTGGCAGATATGTTACAGAGCGGCCTCTCATATTCTTCAATAAAGATACATGCATCTGCTATTTCAGCTAGATACAACACTGATCCTCCTGTTTTCTCACCCCTTACTAAGACAATTCCTCAAGGGAATCAAGAACACTAAGCCACCAAGAAAGGCCCCAGTGCCAGCCTGGGACCTCAATTTTGTCTTAGAAAAACTGACTCTACCTCCTTTTGAGCCAGCAGCTTCAGTTGACTTGCAATTTCTCTCATGGAAAACAGCTTTCCTGTTGGCAATTACCTCAGCAAGAAGGGTTTCGGAGCTACAGGCCCTAATGGCAATACCACCCTTTATTATTTTCCACAGAGACAGGGTTTCATTAAGGACCAACCCTTCCTTTATGCCAAAGGTGGTATCTAGGGTTTCTCTAAATCAAGCCATTCATCTGCCTGCTTTCTTCCCCAATCCTGAGAATAAGGGGGGGAAAGACTTTTGCATTCCTTGGACATTCATAGACAACTTCAATACTACCTGGACAGAACCAAGGCCAGTAGGAAGTCTGAACAGCTTTTGTAGCTTCGCCCCTGCAGTCCAAGGAAAAGCTATTTCAAAACAGACTATTTCTAAATGGATTGGACATTGCATCAGATTCTGTTATTCCTTTCATGGAAAGACTGTTCCAGCCTATGTCAGACCACATTCCACCAGAGCAACAGCCACCTCTACAGCATTATTAAGAGGGGTGCCTACAAAGGACATTCTAGAAGCTGCTACATGGAGCTCCGTGCATACATTCTCCAAACACTACAATCTCCTCTATATTCCAGATCCAGAGCAGGCTTTGCTTCGGCAGTCCTGCAGGATTTGATTGCCACACCATCTCTTTCCTAGAGCATACCTCCTCCCCCAGCTAAGCTATGGTATTCTACCCACATGTTATGACTGCAGTTGCATTCTTGAAGGACATAGTACAGTTTTGTACCTACCATAAATGTAGATGTCCGATAGACATGCAACTGCAGTCGGTTTTCCTCCCTCCATACCCTCTATGCTTAGGGTCCACTCCTATCCCCCTTACTCTTAGCTGGGGATATCTGTTATGGTGTATTTGTTTTATTGCTCATGTATTTGTTTGGAATCCTGTTTTTGTCTTCCAATTTGATTACAGCCTTCCTTGGAGGGCACCTGGCATCTGGGGCAAGAAACACTGAAGAAAATGGCGTCGGCTGATGCTTATATACTCCAGCCGCTCTGACGGAGAGAAATGCGACATCAGCCGACGTCGGACCCAGACTTTGGAATCCGGCCGACCGAGCTCTGCCTGAGGCAGGACAACCCACATGTTATGACTGCAGTTGCATGTCTATCGGACATCTACATTTATGGTAGGTACAAAACTGTACTTTTCACTGTTGCAGTCATCACTGTAGGACGCTTTTCTCCCCGTGGACCTCCGAAATGGGGAGGCTAATTTAACTCCTGACTCCTTTCCTCCATCCCCTGCTAAGCCCGACAGATATTACAGGGTTCCTGACTCCCACCAGCATTTCGGAGGTCCACGGGGAGAAAAGCGTCCTACAGTGATGACTGCAACAGTGAAGACACTTGAACATCTACATTTATGGTAAGTGTACGCAACTGTACTTTTCTGCTATACACAGCATGGGAAAACTGTACCTAGCAACATTAGGCCACATTCCACCAGGACAACAACCACTTCAGCTGCCTACCTTAGAGGAGTACCTACCAAAGATATCTTGGAAGCTGCAACTTGGAGATTCAGTGCACACCTTTACCAAACATTATCACTTGCCTCTTTATTCTAAATCCAGAGCTGGCTTTGCCACTGCAGTGCTGCAGGGCCTCATAACCACCCCAAATCCTCTATAGAACCAGCCACCCTACCTCAGCTTTGGGATTCAACCCAAGTGTAATGACTGCAGCAGTGAAACACTATGAACATAGTACAGTTTTGTACCTACCATAAATGTAGATGTTAGAGTGTATTTACTGCTGCAGTCCAGGTTACCCTCCCTCCATCCCCTCTTTCTTAGCTGGGACTTATCTATACCTTTCTACCTTATACTATCTATGTGGTGTATTTGCTGGTTACTGAAGGTTTTGTTTTTACCTTAGTGTATGTTTTATTAGCAATATGTATTGCCTACCTATTTGGGGGCATCTGACATCTGGGGCAAAAAAAACTGAAGAAAATGGCGTCGGCTGCATCGTATATACCCCTGGCACACTGACATCAGGGAAGAAGCGACAGCAACCGACGCTGGACCAAGACTTTGGAACTCTGGCCGACTGCGGGACCACCTGACGGCAGGATAACCCAAGTGTAATGACTGCAGCAGTGAATACACTCTAACATCTACATTTATGGTAGGTATAAAACTACTTTCGCAAGTGCCGGTCGGCCGACTCCTGAGATTTTCAAAACTGAATTTCAGAACCGAAGTCTTCATTAAAGCTAAGTACCCCGTTGGGGAAACTTTTTTCTAGCTCCAGTCTGATGTCAGAAAAAGTTAACAATTGTATTTCTTCAGAACCAAAGTCTTCATTAAAGCTAAGTACCCCTTTGAGGAAACTTTTTTCTTGCTCCAGTCCGATGTCAGAAAAAGTTAACAATTGTATTTCTTGTGGGAAGCAAATACCTCATAAGGATTTTCCCTCTTACTGTATTCCTTGCCTAGGCCTTGATCACAATGTTGCTAGCTGTCGGTTTTGCGCTAGATTCAACCAACTCACTATCAAGCGTCTGTTCGATTTTGCATTTCATTACTTTAGCCGAAGATTTAATTATATAATGCCGGCGGAACAGCCGACAACTGGAGTTTACATAAAGCACAAGGACAAGGATAGGCATCTGAGGTCCAAAACCAACGACAAAGCTTCTTCTAGGCCAGTCGCCGGTTCTCAGTGAGGCGCTTTCGCAGCCCCTGGCGCCCGCTACCTCAGAGCCACAGGCCGCTTACGACTCCCACATTGAGCCGACTGGGCCTCTGGAAACTCAAGGTATTGGACACTCGGAAATCAATCCCTCAGATGGGTCCGGAGCCGCTGAGCAGGCATCGGCTTCTGAGGGTGTCTTCAGACCTACACAACTTTATATTAAGCCATCCTCGGCTTCAAAGACAAAGACTAAAGCAGCTCTAAAGACAAAGAAACAAGTCCAGCATTCTCCTACTCAGACTTCCATGCCTAAAAAACAGATGCTCAAAATGGCCGAACACCTAATTACTTTGATCAGGGGCTCCCATCCCCCTCCTGATAAGAGGCCTAGGCAAGAGACAGAGTATGACTCTTCTGATCAGGTATCTATTTCCTCTGATTCCTCTTCTGAACAGGATTTTTCCATGCTTCCCTATGAGGATTCTGATGCTGAAGAATCCATTCCTTCAGCCTCCCCTCCTGAGGACTATTCCTTTGGGGAAACACTGCATACTATGAGGGAGCATTTCCACTGGGAGAGCCAAGATTATTCTGAGTCTAAGAAAAGGCTCAGAGACTTCCTGCTACTTCCTCAGCATAGACCCCTTACCATTCCTCCTGTTTTAGACATTGTGGATGATGTATTTTCAGAGTCCGGACTATACCCTAACTATTTACCCCCTTCACCTGTTAAGCCAGACAGATACTACAGGGTTCCGGATTCACATAAATTCCTATATAAAAACCCCGCTGCTGACCCAGAAACTATATCTCAGGGTCCCAAGGGGGTTAAGGCTGCTACTGCGAAAAACCCTGTCCTCTCTGATAGGGATTCCAGGGCACTAGACAGATGGGGGGAAAAAAGTATGCACTTCTGCCACCCTGGCTGTAAGGGCTTTAAATTGTCAATTTCATATGCTTAAATATCAGCAATATTTACTGTCACTACTTAAACAGAAAATGTTGACAAATACTGAATGTTCTGAGAACAAGGAATTGCAGGATTTATTGCATGCAACTGAATAAGTGGGAAAGCATACTTTACAATGTGGTTATGATTCACTGGAGGCCTCTTGCAGGGCCGCTGTTACAGGTTCTGTTATTAGAAGGCATGCTTGGTTAAAGGAACAAAATCTGCCTGATCATGTTGAAGCAAAATTATTAGATGCACCATTACAGCATGATACTTTGTTTGGTACTAAAGCAGAAGAGGTGTTGAAAAAAATGGAGGATAAAGCAAAATCCATGCAGACAGTCAAGGATTTCTTACAGGTACAGCCACCCAGGTTTAGCAGGAACTGGCCTTCTAAAATTTGGTCCTTTCCAGTCTCAGACAGACCACAAAGAGGCAGATACAGGCGTCCTAGAGGCAGATCTCAGCCCCAAGGCTCATAACAGGCCTAAACAATGGGGCGCTCCTACCTCCAAAAGCAGAGAAGACAAATCACAACCTTACAGAAAACAGTCCCAATTCCAAGCAGTTTCCTTTTGACAGCCCCCTTAGGGGGAAAACTAACACTTTTTTCATCAAATTGGCAAATGGTTGCCCAAGACAAATGGGTTCTCAACATAGTGTCCCAAGGCTACAGGTTCCATTTCCACACCCTACCAAGGTTAAAGGGCATGCCAGACCTGCCACACAATCAGTGGGCAGAGGCACAAAAACAAATTAACAGCCCTCATGGACATGAGGGCCATTCAGCAAGTACCACAACAAGAGCAGGGGCAAGGATTTTACTCAAGACTTTTTCTAGTGCCCAGGAAGGACAAAATCTGGAGACCAATTCTGGACCTATCTATACTAAATACGTTTCTGGAAGTTCCAAAATTCAAGATGTTGACTCTTCAGCAGCTACTGCCTATGCTGGTCAAAAGGGCTTGTCTAGTAACTTTGGACCTAAAAGAGGCATACCTGCATGTCCCAATCAGACAATCTTGCAGAAGATACCTCTCATTTATATTGGCTCAATGCATTACCAATTCTCTGCACTGCCCTTTGGCTTATCTACTGCGCCCAGGGTCTTTACAAAATGCCTGGCACCAGTGATTGCGTTTTGCAGACAAAAAGGAATTCAAATATATCCCTACTTGGACGACTGCCTAATTCAAGCAGAGAACAAAGACACTCTTCTAAAGCATCTGGGGTTTGTTAAATGATTACTAATTGGCCTAGGGTACACAGTAAACGAAAAGAAATCAAAACTAGTGCCCTCTCGAGAGATAATATTCCTGGGCACAAGCTTAAATACAACTGCCCAGATGGTTTATCTCACGCCAGAAAAGCAAAAACAATTGACTACTTACTCCAAGAAATTGGCAACAAAAACCCACTATCTGCAAGGAAAATCCTGCAGGCCTTGGGTTTCATGGCATCCTGCATTCTACTAATTCCATATGCCAGACTGCATATGAGGAAACTACAATGGTATCTGAAAAGTGTTTGGACTCCGCATTGCCACAGCCTGGAGACAGTAATTGCACTCATTCCCTGCCTACAACAGGAGTTTCGATGGTGGGCAGAAGCCTGTCACCACAACAAGGGTCTGCCATTCAGATTACCCTCAGCCAGACAGACACTGACAACGGATGCATCAGATTATGCCTGGGGGGGGGGGGTGGCAGGAAAATGTATTCAGGGCACATGGTCTGCAAACCAGATGCATCTTCACATCAATCAAAAAGAGATGCTAGCTGTTCAAAATGCCCTGACAGCTTTCAAGGACCTGCTTCATCCAGGACAATTACTAAAAAAGACAGACAACACTACGGTCATGTGGTACATAAACAAGCAGGGGAGGTGCTCATTCCTACCCCCTCTGCAGACAAGCAATGACCTTATGGGACACAGCATTGGCTTTTCAACTTCACCTGCAAGCTCAATTCCTGCCAGGAAAAACAAATACTCTGGCAGACGAACTAAGCAGAAACCTCAAGGATCCCCACGAATGGAAACTGGATCAACAAGTCTTCAGGATGATAACAAGGAAATGGGGATGCCCAGACATAGATCTATTTGCCTCCCCCACAACTATCAATTGCAGAGATTTTGCACAAGGACTTGCCACAAGCAAGCATGGAAAGTGGACGCCCTATCATTCAGCTGGAAAAATCTAACAGTATATGCTTTTCCAGCACTACCTCTCCTCCCCAGAGTACTTCTAAAGGTCAGACAAGAGAAGCCAAAAATGATTCTGATTGCACCAGACTGGCCACGCCAGCACTGGTACCCAATCCTGAAGAGCCTGTCTCAAGGTCCAGCATGTATATTGCCTCAGACGTCTCACTTGCTGACCCAACAAAACAATCAGATCCTGCACAGCCAACTCAGGACCTTAAATCTGGCAGCATGGCACATAATGTAGCCATAATGAACACTCCCCTTTCAAAAGCAGTTATGGATGTTATCTTTGAGGCCAGGAGGCCCAGTACCAGAAAATCTTATGCAGAAAAATGGAAGAGATTCTGTGCTTGGAACCAGGAACAAGGCATTGACACGTCTGTACCAAGCATTCCTCATATTTTATAATACCTGACTGAGATGCTGAACAAAGGCCTTTCTTTCTCATCAATTAAGATTCATGCCTCTGCCATTCCTGCACATTACAATACGGAAGCACCTATCTTTTCTCGCCCATTAATAAGGCAGTACCTCAGAGGGGCCAAAAACATTAGGCCTCCAAGGAGAGCACCAATTCCGGCCTGGGACCTCAATTTTGTTTTGGAAAAAACACTGCCTCCTTTTCAAGCCAGCATCAACAGCGGATATTAAATTCTTATCGTGGAAGACAGCTCTGCTCCTAGCCATTACCTCTGTAAGACGAGTCTCAGAGTTACAAGCACTCATGGCTGTGGAACCTTTCATCATTTTCCATCCAGACAGGGTTTCTGTGAGGACAAACCCTACATTTATGCCTAAGGTGGTGTCCAGTGTGGCCCTCAATCAAACCATTCACTTGCCTACCTTTTATCCAAATCCACAGAATAAGGGGGAGAAAATTCTGCATTCTTTGGATATACACAGGCAGTTATGCTTCTACTTGGACAGAACTAAAGCTTTCAGAAAGACTGAGCAACTTCTAGTGTCATATGCTGCAGGATCACAAGGAAAGGCTATCTCAAAACAGACTATTTCTAAATGGATAGGCCATTGCTTCCATTTCTGCTATTCTCAACATGGCAAATCAGTGCCTAAGGGCATTAGGCCTCATTCCACCACAGCAGTAGCCACTTCAGCAGCCTTTCTCAATTACTCCTCGGATGACTCAGACATTTCAGACCCTCACGAAGGCCCATATCCTCCTTATGAGGATTCTGATGCAGAAGACTCCATTCCTTCTGCTTCTCCTCCTGAAGAATTTTCCTTTGGGGAAACTTTGCATGCTATGAGGGAACATTTCCAATGGCAGGGCCAGGATTTTTCAGATTCAAGGAAAAGGCTTAGGACCTTTTTACACTTACCACAGCATAGGCCTTTAGCCATTCCGCCAGTACTAACAGTTGTTGATGATGCATATAATGATGCCTGTACTGCCCCTGATTCGCTTCCTCCGGCCCCCTGCCAAACCAGACAGATATTACAGGGTCCCGGACACACATTACCATTTGTATAAGGCTCCTGTTGCAGACCCTGAAACCATTTCACAGGGCCCTAAAGGTGTGGCAGCTGCCTCTGCCAAAAACCCTCTTCCCTCTGAAAGGGAATCTAGAGCATTAGAGAGATGGGGTAAAAAGGTTTATACTTCTGCTACTCTTTCGGCCAGGGCCTTACTGTCAATTTCACATGATTCAGTACCAGGAATTTTTGTTAGACCAGATAAACAAAAAACTGTCATCTCCAGAACCTTTAGATCGCAAGTCCCTTCAGGATTTGGTACATAACTCTCAGCAGGTCAGTAACCACTCCTTAAAATGTGGCTATGATGCACTGGAGGCTTCCTTTAGATCAGCTATGACTGGAACAATGATTCGAAGGCATGCCTGGTTAAAAGAACAATCCTTACCAGACCATGTTAAGTCAAAACTCCTAGATGCTCCCATGGAGAAACAGAGTTTGTTTGGCTCCCCTGCACAGGAGGTTCTAAAGAAGGTGGAAGAAAAAGCAAAATCTGTCCAAGCAGTCAAGGATTTCTTACAGGTCCAACCTCCGAGGTTTAGCGAAATTGGCCTTGAAGAATTGGTCCTTTCCAGACAACTCCAGAGCAGAGAGGCAGAAATAGACGCCCAGAGGCAGAGGTCAATCTAGGGGTGCCTACAGGGGCGCCAGTGGCAACCTACCAACCAGAGAAATACTGCCACAGATTCAACTACAACCACTTCCACAGGGCAGACACAATGACTTGGCTCTAGTTCCGCCTACCAAGGAACAACTGGAAGCACCCTTGGGCGGAAAGCTAGCCTTATTCTCCGACAACTGGCATTACATTACAGGAGACAAATGGACTTTACAAACAATAGACAAGGGCTACAGGTTTCACTTCCACACTCTACCAAAAAAGAGAGGAATGCCAAACCTACCACCAAGCCAAAAAACAGACGCTCTAAGACAAGTCAACAACTTACTAAGGATGAGAGCTATAGAAGAGGTACCACCTATGGAACAAGGCCAAGGATTTTACTCCAGGCTTTTCCTTGTACCAAGAAAAGAAAATCAATGGAGACCTATTCCAGACTTGTCCGCACTGAACACATACCTCATTGTTCCAAAATTCAAAATGCTGACCCTCCAGCAGCTTCTTCCCATGCTGGGCAAGGAGTCTTGGCTGGTGACTCTCTAGATCTCAAGGAGGCATACCTGCACGTCCCTATACGACCAGATTGCAGAAGACACCTCAGATTTCTTGCAGGATCAGAGCATTATCAATTCTCAGCATTGCCTTTTGGCTTATCTACTGCGCCCAGAGTATTCACGAAATGCCTGGCATCAGTAATTGCTCATTGCAGGCTTCAGGGAATTCAAATTTACCCATACCTGGACGACTGCCTAATACAAGTGGACAACAAGGCAAAATTAACAAAAGATTTGGAAAATGTCATACGACTGTTGCAAGCCTTGGGATACACAGTCAACATGCAAAAGTCAAGACTAGTACCATCCCAAAGGATAACATTCTTGGGTGCAGAACTGGATACATCAAGTCAGATGGCTTTTCTCACAGAAGAAAAACAAAAGCAACTACCAGCCTACTTCATGACATTAACAACACAAACTCGGCTTACTGCAAGGAAAATCCTGCAAGCCCTGGGCTACATGGCATCATGCATAATTCTGGTTCCACATGCCAGGCTGCATATGAGAAAGCTACAATGGTACCTAAGGAATGTATGGTCTCAACACAAGCACAGTCTAGAAGCCCAGATTCCAATAATTCCATGCCTGAAGCAAGAATTCCTGTGGTGGGCTCAGGCCTGCCAGTGGAACAGAGGCTTGCCTTTCCACAAACCTCATCCAAGCCAGACCATCACCACGGACGCCTCAGACCTAGGATGGGGGGCACACATGGTGGACAAGTGTATTCAAGGCCTATGGACCCAAGACCAGCTGAATCTACACATAAATCTAAAGGAGATGCTGGCAGTGAAACATGCGATCCAAGCATTCAGACCACTCCTACAACAGGGTCATCTACTGATAAGGACCGACAATACCACAGTCATGTGGTACATCAACAAACAGGGAGGTACACATTCATATCCTCTATGCCGGATGGCAATGGACCTGTGGAATGTGGCCCTGAATCTCAACATTCAACTTCAGGCCAGATTTGTACCAGGAAAAGAAAATTCTCTAGCCGACACCTTAAGCAGAACTACCACGGATGCTCACGAATGGATGCTGCATCCAGATATCTTCAAAGCCATAACAAAGAAATGGGGATTACCAGAGATAGACCTGTTCGCCTCCCCACACAACCACCAATTGAAGAAATTCTGCACAAGAGCATACCACCCACTTGCTTGGAGGGTGGACTCCCTTTCCTTCAGCTGGAAAAACCTGACAGCATATGCATTTCCACCTCTTCCCTTGATGTACAAAGTACTACTGAAGATCAGAGAGGATCAGCCAAGGGTAATCCTGATAGCGCCAGACTGGCCGAGGCAACATTGGTACCCGCTACTGAGAAGACACACGCATAGCCTCTACCTCTATGTCCCTTACTTCTAACACAGGACAACTACAGGATCCTACATCCAAACTTGAAAACTCTGCAGCTAGCTGCTTGGAATATTGCATAAAACGAAATAACCCAGGTTTATCCCAGAGGGTTAAGGACATTATCCTGGAGGCACGCAGACCTTCCACAAGGAAGACTTATTCAGCCAAGTGGAAAAGATACCTCATTTGGAGTGCAGCAAAGAGAGAAAATGTCTCATTGGCAAACATAGCACACATCCTGGAATATTTAGCAGAACTGTTCCACAATGGCCTGTCTTACTCCTCCATTAAGATTCATGCATCAGCAATTTCAGCAGAATACAATATGGATCCTCCTGTCTTCTCTCATCCTCTACTCAGGCAGTTCTTGAGAGGAATTAAAAATGTAAAACCTCCAAGGAAACCACCTTTACCTACATGGGATCTCAACTTTGTGCTGGAAAAGTTAACACTTCTTCTAGAACTAACCCTACCTTTATGCCAAAAGTGGTCTCCAGAGTATCATTGAACCAAGCGATTCATTTACCTACATTCTTCCCCAACCCACAGAACAGGGGGGAAAGACTACTACATACCTTGGATGTGCACAGACAATTATGCTACTATCTGGACAGAACTAAGACCAGCAGAAAAACTGACCAGCCTCTGGTAGCATATGCAACAGGAATGCAAGGAAAAGCAATTTCAAAACAGACAATCTCAAAATGGATAGGAAATTGCATTCGATTTTGCTACTCTTTTCATGGAAAGACAAGTCCTGAAAATATCAGACCTCATTCCACAAGAGCTACAGCCACCACTACAGCTTTCCTCAGGAGTGGCTACCAAAGACATTTTAGAAGCTGCTACTTGGAGCTCCGTGCATACATTTGCCAAGCATTATAATCTCCCCTTATATTCTAGATCCCGAGCAGGTTTTGCAACTGCTGTTTTGCAAGGGATCTTAACTACACCATCTCTATCTTAGTGCCTCCTCCCCCAGTTTGGCTATGGTATTCTACCCATATGTTAGGACTGCAGATGCATCCTTGAAGGACATAGTACAGTTTTGTACCTACCATAAATGTAGATGTCCGATAGGTATGCATCTGCAGTCAGGATTACCCACCCTCTTCCCCTCTGTGGTATTCCTAGGGTATTTACCCCTCTTTTAGCTAGCTGGGGGAATCTATTATGGTGTATTTGTTTGTATATATGTATATATATATATATATATATATATATATGTGTGTATTCTTATATTGTTTGCTCTCTACTGTTTGGAACTATTTGCTTTTATCCAAATTTAGCCTTCCTAGGGGGCACCTGGCATCTGGGGCAAGAAACACTGAGGAAAATGGCGTCGGCTGATGCCTTTATACCCTATAAACAGCAGCTATGACGTCGGGTGAAGTGCGACATCAGCCGAGGCCAGACCCAGACTTTGGAATCCGGCCGACCGAAGGGCTGCCTGAGGCAGGACAACCCATATGTTAGGACTGCAGATGCATACCTATCGGACATCTACATTTATGGTAGGTACAAAACTGTACTTTGTGTACCTACCATAAATGTAGATGTTAGAGTGTATTCACTGTTGCAGTCCAGGTTACCCACCCACCATCCCCCTTCTCTTTGCTGGGCTTTATCTGTACTTCTCTATCCTATACAACTTTTTTGGTGCATTTGCTTGTAGATGAAGGAAATGTTATTTTTGTGTATGCATTTCTTTTTGATATATATTTTTCAGCCTATTTGTGGCACCTGACATCTGGGGCAAGAAAAACTGAAGAAAATGGCGTCGGCTGCATCTTTTATACCCCTGGTGCACTGACATCAGGGAAGAGGCGACCTAGACTTTGGAACTCGGACCAACTGTGGGTAGCCTGCCAGTAGGATAACCCAAGAGTAATGACTGCAACAGTGAATACACTCGAACATCTACATTTATGGTAGGTACACAACTGTACTGCAAGGCAAATTCTGCAAGCCTTGGGGTTCATGGCCTCCTGCATTCTTATAATTCCATATGCAAGGCTGTGTATGAGGAAACTGCAGTGTATCTCAAAAGCCTATGGTGTCAACATTAACAGGATCTAGAAGCAGTGATTCCTATCATACCTTGCCTACGCCTAGAATTCCTTTGGTAAGCAGAGGCCTGCCACCAGAACAGTGGACTACCATTCGCACTACCCCCTGCCGTCCACACCTTAACAACAGACTCATCAGACTATGCATGGGGGGCCCACCTGGCAAGGAAGTGCATTCAGGGCAAATGGATCCCAAGTCAAATGCACCTGCATATCAATCAAAAAGAAATGTTAGCTGTACAGAATGCTCTGACAGCCTTCAAGGACCACATTCTTCCAGGACAGTTAATGATAGACAGACAGTGATAGACAGACAACACCACTGTTACATGGTACATAAACAAGCAGGGGGGTACACATTCTTACCCTTTCTGCAGACTAGTCATGGCATTGTGGAACACAGCCCTGAGCTATCAACTCCATCTACAAGCTCAGTTCCTGCACTCAAGTACACTGGCAGATGAACTAAGCAGAAACCTCATGGACCCACACGAGTGGAAACTGGAACCAAGGATTTTCAACATGTTGACAAGCAAATGGGGGAGCCTAGATATAGACCTGTTTGCCTCCCCCAAAACTATCAGTTGGACAAATTTTGCACAAGGACTCCCCACAAACAAGCTTGGAAAGTGGATGCTCTGTCCTTCAGCTGGAAAAACCTATCAAGTTTATGCCTTTCCCCCTGTGCCTCAGCTCTCCAAAGTACTACTAAAGATCAAACAGGACAAACCAAGGACGATTTTGATTGCACCAGACTGGCCACGCCAGCACTGATACCCTCTGTTGTGCAGTATGTCACTGTTGGCCCCATGGCACCTGCCTCAGGCTCCTACTCTGTTGTCTCAGCAGGAGAACCAAATTCTGCACCCTCAAATTCAAACACAGCCTGGCAGCCTGGGTAATTACATAACTTCTCCTTTACCATCCCTCAGTAAACCAGTGATGGATATCATTTTCAAGGCAAGGAGGCCTAACACTCGAAAGATTCTGTGCCTGAAACCAATCTCAAGGGATGAGCACAGCAGTACCCAATTTACCTCAGAATTTACAATACTTAACTGAGATGCTTCATAAGGGCCTGTCCTCCTCCTCCTCCATCAAAATTCACACCTCAGCCATCTCATGTCATTATAACACAGAACCACCTCTCTTCTCTCATCCACTGCTTAAGCAGTTCCTCAGAGGGGCCAAGAATCTACGACCACCCAGGAGAGCTCCAACTCAAGCCTGGGACCTCAACTTTGTATTGGAAAAGCTCACCCTTCCTCCTTTCAAGCCAGCTGCCACTGCGGTCTTAAAATTCCTTTCTTGGAAAACAGCTTTCCTTTTAGCAATCACTTCAGCAAGAAGGGTATCTGAATTACAGGCCCTTATGGCAGTGGAGCCTTTCATCATCTTTCATGCAGACAGGGTGTCCCTCAGAACCGATCCATCCTTCATGCCCAAGGAGATATCCAGTGTGGCTCTTAATCAGTCGTTTATTTGCCAACCTTCTTTCCAAATTCGCAGAACAAAGGGGAACTGATACTGCATTCCTTAGATGTGCACAGACAACTTAGATTCTACTTGGACAGGACTAAACCTCAAAGGAAATCTGAACAACTGCTGGTGGCATTTGCTGCAGGGGCAGAGGGGGAGGCTATTTTAATGCAAACCATTTCTAAATGGATAGGCCATTGCATAAATTTCTGCTGTATGCACCATGGAAACCCTATCCCCCAGGGGATCAGACCTCACTCCACCAGGGCTACATCTACCTCTACAGCCTTTCTCAGAGGCGTCCCTACCAGGGACATCCTAGAAGCTGCTACCTGGAGTTCTGTACATACTTTCACCGAGCATTATCATTTGCCAATTTTCTCTAAATCCAGAGCTGGCTTTGCCACTGCAGTCTTGCAGGGCCTTATAGCTGGTCCTAATGCTATCTAAATTCCTCCTCCCAACCGTAGTTTTGGGAATCTACCCAAATGTAATGACTGCAACAGTGAAACACGAAGAACATAGTACAATTATGTACACTAACAATAAATGTAGATGTTCAAGTGTATTCACTGTTGCAGTCCTGGTTACCCTCCCTCCAGCCCCTTAACTTCTTTTGGCTATACCTCTACTTTCCTTCACTATGCTTAAAAGCCTTTTTTGGTGTATTTGCTTTTTTGTTGGAGGTATATCACTGTACTTTAATATTTAATTGCTTCCCATTACGGGGGCACCTGACATCTGGGGCAAGAAAAACTGATGTAATGGCGTTGGCTGCATGTTTTATACCCCTGACGTTGTCGAAGAAGGGACAGCAGCCGATGCAGGACCCAAGACTTTGTTAATCAGGCTGACTGAGGGCTACCTGCAAGTAGATAACCCAAATGTAATGACTGCAACAGTGAATACACTTGAACATCTACATTTATGGTAAGTGTACACAACTGTACTTTATCTTCCCATAAACCCTCTACCAGAAAACTAGAGAAGAAAGTGGAAATTGGAAAAAAAAAAAATATATATATATATATATATATATATATATTTTTTTTTGTCTGAACAGAATCTGGTGAAACCCTTTTCAGCACCGATTCATTCTGTTCTTGAATTTTTAGCAAGTTTATTTAATGAGGGAGCTAACTCTTCAACTATCTAAGTCCAACTCGTGCAATTTCAAATCCCCATATGGGGTTTCAGAATTCTTCCTGGGCTTCCTCCAAACAATGTAAAGCTTTTTTGAAATATATTCTTCTACTTTGACCTCCTTACAAGGATCCTATACCACCATGGGATTTGAATTTGATATTGCAAGCCTTTATATAGCCTCCCTTTGAACCTGCAGCCAGATGTGATCTAACAGCAATTACTTCTGCTAGAAGGATTTGAGAGCTTCAAAGATCATCTTCCAACGCCCATATTTGACTTTCCACAAAGACAGGGTTACCTTGCGTATCCGTGCTCCTTTTCTGCCTAAGGTGATGTCAGAATCCAACATTAACAATCCATTAACCTGCCAGTGTTCTTCCCAAATTTTGCAAATAAAGGAGAGTATATGCTGCATTTATTGGCTCTTCATAGGCAATTGCAGTTAGTTCTACCTGCACAGAACATGTCACAAGATAAGTGAATCTGTCACTAAATGACTGTAGCCAGATGGTTGACAGATTGCTTCTCATGTGTCTGTACTAAATTGAATCTCCCTCTACGACAACCTTTAAAGTGAATCTCCCTCTACGACAACCTTTAAAAGCTCATTTGACAAGATCTATGGCTACTTCCACTGTTGAGCATCCATGGATGATAATATGCGGCTGCAACTTGGTCAAAACCTCGTACCTTTATCACTCATTACAAACTAGATCTGGTCTCAAGGGAAAGAGTGGCCTTTGGCTCAACCATACTCAGAAATATCCTTCCTTAGAGTCCACGCAGAAATTTAGGTAGCTAGGGACTCTGTCCCATATGTTGAGGAATGAAAATGGGCAACATCAGATAAAAGTTATGTGGTTATCATAACGTTCTATCTGTGTAGTCCATTTTCATTCTTCCTCAAATCCCTACCCTCCATCCCACCTTCTTGTTTTCACTGTGACTTCTGGGGTAACGAGGCCTTTGAGTGCATAAAGGACAATATATGTTCCTAGTGTTGAACTCCAGTTATGGCAAATCCTTTACAGTTTCTATTTTTCTTTTTCTCCTTTCCTCAAGCTAGATATAAGATCTAAGGGAAGTTAGGCATGGTGCATTGTGGTTAGGAAGGGAGCTTGAGAGTTTGTTCACCACAAGCTCGAGTCTCTAGTACCGTCCGAGTCAGATCTAAATGTCTGCTCCGAACCCATATGTTGAGGAAGAATGAAAATGGACAACACAGGAGGAACGCTTTTTTTTCTGTCATTATAAATTTCCCCTGATAGCTGTCAGCAAGTCTGTATTCCTGCTTTATGCAGTGTTTAGCCTTGTTTTCCTTGTTTTAAGTGAAAGGATGAAGGGAAAGACTGTGAAGAGCAAGAGAAAATGGTGCAATTGGCAAAATGCAACTGTGTCAGGGAAGTGTCTGAATGATGGATTGATAATGACTGTTCAGCACCAAGAACTGCAAATTCAGTGGTGCAAAAAGTCTTCATTGTCTGCATACTAACTGAGGGAGTAAGCTATAATGCGTGCAAGATGAACTGTATAAGAATTACTTTGTGATGTACTGGTGCATTACAATGCTTGTTCCTACTCAGCAACAGGTCCTCGTGGTCCTGCAGAGTGGTGCTAGCAGCAGAGAAACGAAAAGAGTGATTGCTTCCAAGATTTAAGTATATTTTACTGCTATTACCTGTGCGACCATCTTTCCTCGCCGAAAAGCGAGTTTAATCTGCTCTTTTGCCTGTTTTAAGCTTGTTTTTTTGTGATTTCCAATACCTGCACTTTTAAAAGATTGTTTGTTTGTTTGAATTTAACTGTTGAGGCTGCTCACTCAAGTGCGCTAGCCTGTGTTAAGATTTTACTGTACTTTTTCTGTTTGTTCTGTTAAAGAAAAAAAAAATATATCCTTGTTTCCCGCCTTTCCTGACCTAGAATAGTCCCTAATACAGGCATTGCTGTATTCTGGACTTTAGAATAGTTCCTGTGTTGCCCATTTCCTTACTTAGATAGAAGGAAGCTTCTTTGTTCACCAGTGGGAGTGGGGAGCTTTGAGCAGCCTGTGTGTCCCTGGAGGAGTGACCTCAGCACAAGAATCTTGTAGTTTATTGGCCGTTTTGGGCTAATTTCTAGCTCTTTTAAGTTCCCTGTATAAAAACCCGCTTTGGCGTTGTTTTGCACGATTTTGCGCATAGCGCAGCATCGGGGCAGCGCCGCTTAACCAGGCTTAAACCATTCTCGGCTCCACAAAGTCTGCTCTTCACTTTTTCCCTTAGATCTGCTCTACCTCTCGAGTAAAGACTCATTTAACCTAGCACTTGCTCTTGCAAGCAGTTATATAAGTTAGCACTAATAAACTAATAGCACTACCTCCTCATATACTCCCTTGGAGTACTCGTCCCCTGTTGGTCCTTTTTGTCAGCCATAAAGGAGTTACTTCTACTATACCGGCATGTCCAAAGGTCAGTTGCTAGTTTCCTCTCCAGTCCAGCTGGTGAATCTGGGAATCCTGAGGCAATGTTACAACTGCCTCGTGTACACAAGACAACTCTCTCCTCCTCCCAAGTACTAATATATGCGAGAGATGCAACCATATAGCCAAACTGGAGGCTAAGCTCTCTCAACGCAGTACTGGCACAGCCAGTCAGGAGGAGAGGGTAACCATACACACCACAAATCCAGTCGCACATAGACCTATCACATCATCAAACCAAACACATAAACACACTAAAACATACTCGGAGGCTCTAAATACAAATCTGCCTAAGCGGCAGAGACCTCCAAAGCAGGCATCCAAGCAACCTCTACCACAAAACAAAAAAAAGTAAAACACACACTTCACAAAATCAGTGTGCCAAACGGTCACAGCCCTTAAGGTCAAACAACACACCTGATACACATGTAATAGGTGACTCTATTGTCAGGCACACTGACGTCCCACTCACCAGGCTAAACAAGGAGAAGGTCACGGTGAGCTGCCTGTCGGGCGCCAGGATCCGTCACATAACACAAGCATTCAGGTCACTCCCAAGCAAGTGCAAATATGACTGTCATTGTCCTTACTGGTGTGAATGACCTGAGCCGTACCTCCCTGGACTACATGAAAAGAGACATAGAGGAGCTCTCAGATCATGTAGCCCAGACAGGTATGACCCTGACCTTGAGTAGCATCTTACCCTCACCAAAAATGATGCCACAGTATAAAGAAAAAATGATCAATTTTAACAATTGGCTAAAGTTCTGCTGTCATTCAAAGGGGATCCAGTGTCTGTCAGCCTGGGATGACATGCTCGACAAGCCACGTTGCTTCGCTAGGGACGGCTTGCACCTGTCACCTCTGGGCTTTCGGATACTGGCAAAGGCTCTTGCCACACCCCCATAGTGCCTTTTTTAGGCAAGGCTCAAAAGACAAACCCACCTCCATAGACAACACAAGGAAAAATAAACTAAGGGTAATGCTACTCAATGCTAGAAGTCTAAACCTCAAAATGCAAGCACTCGAAGCTCTCCTCAGCATGGAGAATATCGATGTCTGTGCAGTAACAGAGACCTGGTTCAAGGCTCCCAAGAGCACCCCAGCACTACCAGGTTATACCTCATACCATTCTTTTCGGCCCCAAAACTCTGACCGAACCACAAAAGGAGGGGGAGTATCCATATTCATCAAGGATACCCACACCTCCAGGTTAGTGGCATTGCACGAAGCATCGGAAACCATCCATGTGCAACTAACAGTGGGCAAAACTGCCTTTCAGTTTGTAGCCTGCTACAGACCACCATCCCAGACTCTGGAACCTCACGTGGCTTTCCTGAGAACATTGGAGAATATGAAGGTCTCTCCAAACACCTTTATATTGGGTGACTTCAACTACCCAAACAGACTGGGAGCACTACTCAAGCCCCAACAGCCTAGCCCAGAGGTTCCTAGAATTTATAAACTCAAATGCTATGGAAAAACTGGTCACCACGCCTACAAGAGGGAAAACATACTGGACCTGATCATCACAAACATGGGGGCTCTATGCTCTGCACCAGAGGTACACCCCTCATTGGTAAGATCAGACCACAAATTAATCTCGCTGGACATCCACATCCCGACCCCACCACCACCCCAGAAAACCACAGTAAAAAACTTCTCCAAGGCTAATTTCACACTTTTCAAAACCGAGGTGAATTCACTCAAAGCCCCCGGGCCAGTGGAAATTACGGCCCAAATTGCAGAATCCTTTATAAACGCATTCTCTGGACATCTTCAGGAATGCATGGATCATGCAATCCCTAATAAAACCAAGACCCAATCCTCCAAAGGCAGGTGTCCTGTCTGGTGGACAAATGCCATAAATAAGCTATACAACAAAAGGAGGAAGCTACTGCAGGATAGAGCAAAATCCCTCCATAAGAAAGCATCACTGAGCAGTACTAGCAAAAAACTACTGTCCCTCATAAAAACTTCCAAGGCCAGCTTTGAGAGAAAAATTGCACAAGACACTAAAGATAACCACAAGGCCTTCTTTAGTTATGTTAGAAACCTGGGTGGCAACTCCCAGATATGTTCAGAGTTAGTCCAAAATGACAAAAAATACACTGAACCCACAGACATTGCCAACATCCTGGCGGATAGGTTAAGTGCAAATTTCTCTCCCCCCCCCCTTACCCCCCAAAAGAGCAAATATCTATCCCAGCAGAGAGTTGTCTCCCTGTCATCTCAGATGCTCAGGTGAGAGCTGCCCTCGCCAAAGCAAAAAACACAGCATCAATGGGACCGGACGGTGTCCCAGGCTGCGTCCTACATGAGCTCCAAGAAGAGCTAAAACCTCATATTAGGTTACTGTTAAATCTCAGCCTTACTACAGGATATGTACCCAAGGAATGGCGTACAGCAACAGTGGTCCCACTCCACAAAGGTGGTGCCTCAACAGACCCTGGAAACTATCGTCCCATAAGCCTGACTAGCCTGGTCTGCAAAACTATGGAGCGGATCGTCATGGAACTCATAAACAAAGACATTGGGGAACTACAGACGCTAGATCCTACACAATTCGGCTTTAAGGGCAGATCCTGCCTCTTGAAAACCTGGTAGACTTCTTCGAAACGGTCACCAAGGCCATAGATGAAGGGAAGGTAGTCCACACAGCCTACCTGGACCTCACAAAAGCCTTCGACGCCATACCCCATTCTGGCATCATAGATAAGCTCTCCAGCCTAAATATTAACCCCTATGTCATAAGATGGGTTGCAAACTGGCTCAAGGACAGAGAACCCACATGGTCAGAATTGCAGGAGCCAGGTCAGACTCTAAACCAGTTACAAGTGGCATCCCACAGGGATCAGTCCTGGGACCGCTCTTGTTCGGTATATATTTTTCAGAGGTACAGGCCAACATGGGAGGACTATGGCTGACCAAGGTCGCGGACGACTGCAAACTGGGTGCCATAATCGACTCTCCAGCTGACACAGGCATCCTCCAGAAGGGTCTCACAGAGACCGACAACTGGTGCCAAAGCCATGGCCTAAAACTAAATGCCAAGAAATGTATAGTCATCCACTTTGGGAAAAACAAAGTGCCCACAAACTACACATAGGCGGTAATCCATTAAGTACGGAGGAAGTAATTAGGGACCTGGGAACAAAGTTGATAGTAATCTCTCCTTTGACAACCATGTTGCCAAAGTGGTTAGAAAGACCTTCTATATAGCCCACCTTATCATGAAAGGGTTCACATCTAGATCAAGGGAGGTCATTGTGGTCCTTTACTCATCCCTCATCAGGCCCATAATTGAATACAATGCCCCATTTGGGATGTACCTTACCCGACACATGCAGCAACTGGAAAGACCACAAAGGTACCTTACCAAGAGGATCAAGGGTCTCAAACAGTTGACCTATGCTACCAGGTTAAAGAAACTCCAGCTTTACTCAGTTGCATATCGCCTGCTTAGAGGCGATCTGTGCCTGACGTATAAAGCCATGTCCAACCCAGAATTAATGGACATGCTGCACCTCAAAAAATCCAAATCCACTAGAGCTACACGCTGAAGGGACTTGAATCTCAACACAGAAATTAATAGGACATGCTGGAGAGACAGATTTGTGACCCAGGGGCTCCCAGCACTCTGGAATAGAATCCCAGTCCATGTCAGGCAGAGCCCCTCGCTGACTCTCTTCAAAAATCTTGACGAGAGGATGGGAGATCGTAGGTTCACCCCGGGGATCACTTCTGTGTTTTACTACTAGTCAGAGGCACAGTAAACTAACCTAAAAAGGGCACAGTAAACCCCATTTTTAAGGGGTGGCGAAAGCCAAGCACACTCTGGCTAGGCTGATAAATGCCCTAGGGCATATAGCCTAGTATCAACCTATGAACCTATGTGGAAATAAACCCCTTGGCTATTTTGTGGGCTGATAGTGATGACATCATGTCTAAATTAGCTCCCCTGTGGGGGTTTAACTTTTTTGCTTCTTAATAATCTGGAGATGTACACTAAGTGGCTTACAGATCTATAGCATTACATGTGCCATTCCAGGGGAAGTGCTTCTTAGCATTACCTGTGCATTTCATTGTTT
>NC_056728.1:600613549-600641049 GCF_019279795.1 Protopterus annectens | reverse complement strand
CGACTCCTGAAATGTTCGTTTTCGAGTTTCACAACCGAAGTCTTCAACTAAAGCTAAGTACCCCGTTTGGGAAACCTTTTCTTGCTCAAAACAGATGTCAGTAAAAGTCAAAAATTGTGTTTGTGGAAAGCAAATACCTCAAAGAT
Organism: Protopterus annectens; assembly: GCF_019279795.1. NCBI lineage: Eukaryota > Metazoa > Chordata > Ceratodontiformes > Protopteridae > Protopterus > Protopterus annectens. The sequence continues at coordinate 600,640,903 of NC_056728.1, read as the reverse complement.
TTTCATTCGTATTGTATTCCTTGCCTAGGCCCTGACCACGACGTACCTCGCTGTCGGTTTTGTGCCTTGTTTAAACAACAAATTATTAATTGTCGGTACATTTACTCTTCTAAATATTTTGGTACTCTGTTCAGTTATCCAGATATGTCTTCGGTAAGCCATCCGACTACCGACATTCTGAAAAAACGCAGAGATAAAGACAGGCTGCCTAGGTCCAAAGCTGCCGACGACACTTATCCTAAGCTAGTCGCCAGTACTCAGTGAGGCGCTTTCGCAGCCCCTGATACCCGCTACTTCAGATTCGCAGGCCTCTACTGAGACCCATTCGGAGTCCGGTATGCCACGAGATGCTTCATCTGTGGAACCTGCAGATGTCTCTACCTTGGATGGGTCCCGGAGCCACTGTGCAGGCACCAGCTTCTGAGGGTGTATTCAGGCCTACTGATTTGCATATTAAACAGACACCATCTTCTTCTTCAAGGCTAAAACCCGAACCATGCCTAGAAAACCGACACCCAGACCGCATGGTCAGGCCTCTATGCCTAAAAAACAAATAAGAATGGCTGAAGACCTTATTACTTTAATTAGGGGAAGCCAACCCCTTACCCCTCTGAGACCTAGGACTGAATTTGCTTATGATACTTCTGATCAGGATTATGAAATTTCTATTTCCTCTGATGACCAGGATTTACCGTTATCTACCTATGAGGATTCTGATGCAGAGGACTCTCTTCCCTTGGCTTCCCCTCCAGAGGATTTCTCTTTTGGTGAAACCTTGCATACTCTTAGGGAGCATTTTCGCTGGGAAAGCCAGGATTACTCTTAGTCTAAAAAGCGGCTTAGGGATTTCTTACTCCTGCCCCAGCACAGGCCTTTAGCTACCCCCCCCCCTTACTAGACATTGTTGATGATGCGTTTTTGGAATCTAGCTTGGCCCCTGACTCTCTACCTCCTGCTACCCAGAAAACCTGATGGGATATTACAGGGTTCCTGACTGTCACAAGTTCCTTTTTAAAAATCCTACTGCGGATCATGAGACTATTTCACAGGGACCCAAGGGCATTAAGGCTACTTCTGCCAAAAATCCTACCCCTTCTGATAGAGATTCCAGGGCGCTGGATAGATGGGGTAAGAAGATATACACTTCTGCAACCTTGGCCATTAGGGCCTTAAATTGCCAGTTTCATAAGTTAAAGTATCAGCAGCATATTATTGTATTGCTTAAACAGAAAATGATGTTGATTCCTGACTGTGCTAAAAATAAGGATTTACAGCATTTAATGCATTCTGCCGAACAAGTTGGAAAACATACTTTGCAATGTGGTTTTGATTCACAAGAGGTATCTTGCAGGGCTGCTGTCACTGGGTCTGTACTTAGAAGGCATGCTTGGCTTAAGGAGCAGTCTTTGCCAGATCATATTAAAGCTAAATTGCCGGATGCTCCCTTAAATCAGGAACGCCTGTTTGGCAACAAAGCAGTAGTAGTACTTAAAAAGATGGAAGAAAAAGCTAAATCTATGCAAATTGTTAAAGATTTCCTACAAGTACAGCCTCCGTGATTTAGTAGGCATTGGCCCTCTAAGAATTGGTCCTTTCCTGCCTCTTCCAGGCCTTCTCAATCCAAACCCAGAACCAGCAGAACACCCAGGCTTCAGTCCCAGGGTACGCTCAGGACTAAGTGGCGGGGGGCTCCCACTTCCAAATCTGGGAGTAGTAAGATTCTCTCCTATGGTAAACTGTCTCAATGACTTAACTGAAACTTCCAAGCCCTTTTCAACTGAATGCTCCTTTGGGGGAAAGATTGTTGTACAGGCAAAAAACTGGGAACTCATTACCCAGGACAAATGGGTTTTAAATAGTTTCCCAAGTATACATATTTCACTTCCACACGTTACCAACCCCAAACGGTTGGCCAGATCTACCCCCCAAATCAGTGGGCAGAGGCTCAAAAGCAAGTACTTTCTCTGTTAAGCATAAGGGCTATTCAAACTACCAGAAGAGGAAAAGGAGCAAGGCTTCTACTCGAGACTTTTCCTGGTACCCAAAAAAGACAACTCATGGCGTCCTATCCTGAACCTTTCTATCAACTACCGCCCTCTTGCTCTGCTCTCTCCCTTATCTAAGATTATGGAAAGATGTGTACACAAGCAACTGCTTGACTATCTTCTTCAAAATAACTTACTCTCTAATGCCCAACACGGTTTTAGACCTTCCCATAGTACCACCACTGCCCTCCTCTCCTTTACAGACACTAGCAACAAAAATCGTAATCAAAACACCCTTTCCTCAGCACTTTTCTTAGACCTGTCCAAGGCTTTTGACATGGTCAACCACCAAATACTAATACACATTCTTCAATCTTTGTCACTTGAAATTCAACCTATTAACTGGTTTAAATCCTACTTAAATAATAAGACATCAAGCAGTACTCTGGAACTCCACTCTATCTTCCCAGCTACCAGTTAACATTGGTGTCCCCCAAGGATCCATTCTGGGCCCCCTTCTATTCTCTTTATTTATCACTGACCTCCAACAAGTAGTCCCTCAAGCTACATGCATACAATACGCAGACGATTCTACACTAATTTGCTCAGCAAAATCTGTCTCTGAACTTCACTCCCTTACTCAACACATTTTTAATTCTGTAGAAGAATGGTTTTCTCAACGCTGTCTCCTACTAAACCAAAAAAAAAACAAACTCCTCCTCTTCACACCTTCCAGTAAATCTCCCCATATAGACTTTACAATAACATCTAAAAATGCCACACCTATATCACAAGATTATACTACTAAACTACTAGGCGTTACCATTGACAACAATCTTAACTTCGATACCCACATAAGCAACACTTTGAAAAATATTAATAAAAAATAGGCTCTCTCTACAAAATCAAACCTTTCCTCACTCCAGAATCTAGAATAACTATTGCCCACTCGCATCTTATCTCACCCCTTCTCTATGCCTCACCTACTTATACTAACTTATCAAAAAAGAATCTGTTGAAGCTAGAAAACTCCTACCACAGCATAGCCAGATTTGCTACAGGCAGCCCTTTTAGAACCCACCACTGTACTAATCTAAAACAACTAGGTTGGCTAGAATTTCAGCAACAACTAAAAAATAATCAACTAGCCATAACCCATCAACTTCTATATCAACCTGACAAAACACCTATACTATCTACTCTTATTCACCCCTACCACAACCTAAACTCCCTAAGATCAGCACACAAACTTCTTGTAAATATTGACAAAGCAAACAACAAAGCTGGAGACTCCCTCTTTTCTAACACTGTTGGAAAACACTGGAACCTCCTCCCCTGTGAACATTCTTGTATTCACTCAAAATCTCTATTTAAAAAGAAACTTAAACTCTACCTTAAATCACAATGGCTGTGCCCCTGTAGTAATGCTGACTAACTTTAGCCCCCGACACCTGACATTCTACATCTTTTTGACCAATGTATCTACCTCATATTTACATCCACTGATTCTATATCTCCTTCTAACTATCTACATTCAGGTATTTATATATAGATTATATATATATATATATATATATATATATATATATATATATATATATATATATATATACATACATATATAATTATTTCTATATATATATGTATTCTTTCCACTTCTTATACCACATGATATACTAACATATCTGCCAGGCTTCTTCATACTATCCTGTATCCTCTATTACTATACATTATGCTAGTATTTACCATAAATACCACTTTAAGCAATATTTTGTAATAATATTCTTATCTAAACGTTCTACTTTCTGCAATTTGCACTTTATAACTTTGTCACCAGTTAAAATGTTATCTTTATTTGCCTATGTTCATGTACTGCTGTAAAGTTTTTTTACATGTTTTTTTAATGTAATTTCATTTTGAATGTTGGAGCTCATCTCCCTGGGCCTCTACTGAAAATGGACATATATCCAGCTAGACTAGCCCGGTCAACAAATGTAAAATAAATTAAAAAAAAATAAAATAAACACCTTTTTGATGATCCCAAAATTCAAGATGCTAACCCTTCACCAGTTGCTTCTTATGCTAGGCAAGGATGCCTGGTTGGCAACACTGGATCTAAAGGAAGCCTACCTGCACATCCCAATCAGGGAATCTTGCAGAAGATACCTATTCTTCAAAGCAGGCTACATACATTATCAGTTCTCTGCACTGCCCTTTGACGTATCTACTGTGCCCAGGGTATTCACAAAGTGCCTAGCTCTAGTCATTGCTTTTTGCAGTCAAAGAAATATTCAAATTTACCCATACCTGGACTATTGTCTAATTCAGGTAGAAAGCCATGACATACTTTTGAATCATCTGGCATTTGTACAAAAGGTACTAACTTGTCTGGGGTACACCATAAACGAAAGGAAATCACATCTTGTACCCTGTCAACAAATTATATTCCTGGGAGAAAGGTTAAACACAACTTCCCAGATGGCTTTCCTCACGTCAGAGAAACAAATTCAGTTGACAACTTACTTCAAACTAATGGCCACAAAAACCCTGCTATATCTGCAAGGCAAATACTGCAAGCCTTGGGGTTCATGGCCTCCTGCATTCTCCTAATTCCATATGCAAGACTGCATATGAGGAAACTACAATGGTATCTAAAAAGCCTATGGTGTCCGCATTCTCAGGATCTAGAAGCAATGATTCCTATCATACCTTGCCTTCAGTTAGAGTTCCTTTGGTGGGCAGAGGCCTGCCACCAAAACAAGGGACTACCATTCGCTCTACCCCTTGCTGCCCAAACCCTAACAGACGCATCAGACTATGCATGGGGGGCTCACCTGGCAGGAAAGTGCATTCAGGGCAAATGGAACCAAAGTCGAATGCACCTGCATATCAATCAAAAACAAATGTTAGCCGTACAGAATGACAGCCTTCAAGGACCACATTCTTCCAGGACAATTAATGGGAAACAAGCAGGGGGTACCCATTCCTACCCTCTCTGCAGACTAGCCATGGCTCTGTGGAGCACAGCCTTGAGCTACCAAGTGAATCTACAGGCTCAATTCCTGCCAGGAAAGCTAAATACACTGGCAGACGAACTAAGCAGAAATCTCATGGACCCACACAAGTGGAAACTGGAACCAAAGACTTTTCAATATGTTGATAAACAAATGGGGGAGCCCAGATATAGACCTGTTTGCCTCCCCCCAGAACTACCAATTGGACAAATTCTGCACAAGGACTCCCCACAAACAAGCTTGGAAAGTGGATTCCTTGTCCTTCAACTGGATAAATCTATCAGTTTATGCCTTTCCTCCTCTGCCTCTCCTTTCCAAAGTACTACTAAAGATCAAACAAGACAAACCAAGGACGATACTGATTGCACGAGACTGGCCACGCCAACACTGTACCCCCTGTTGAGCAGTGTGTCACTTCTGGCTCCATGGCACCTGCCTCAGACCCCTACCCTGCTGTCCCAGCAGGAGGGCCAGATTCTGCATCCACAGCTTCAAACCCTGAACCTGGCAGCCTGGCTGATTACTTAATCTTAATATCAATAAATGCAGACACAAACCAGGAACCAACAAGTCCAAAGCCACAGGACCTGAATCTCTTATCTCCAAAAAACGTAATTTCAAACCAATTAGGTTAAAAACGGCACCTTTATTCACACATTGTCAAAATCACAAAAGTACACCACCAACAATAAACCAAGCACTTTCGCTCGGTTATTACCGAGCTTCTTCAGAGTAAAAATGTTTATGATGTGGTTAACCATGTTAAATACTGAATACAAAGTCACATGATATGCCCTCCCCCTCCAGTGAACCACCCCTAATCAATGTTTAAAAACATAGTGCATGTAATATGCCATATAAATATTTAATAAAACTTCTAACTAAAAACAAAAATCAAAATATAGTCCCAACAGTGTCAAAAAATATATAGGAAATGTGTGCTATATGACGAAACGTATAAAAATGTATATAAAAAAATATGTAAAAAGTTGATGTTAGAAACCAAAAGGATATACATGTGTATGTAACACAGATAAATATAAATACACATTAATGTGTATGCACAGTCCCCTTCATATTAAGATGCGTCAACTAGTTACCTGACCAAGACATAAAATTGTACAAAGATTTATAAAAATACATGCAATACCAATCTGCTTAATGATGAAATTTAACCACCTCTTGGGAACCCCATTATAGTCGTGCCCTCTTAATTTGAGCACACTATTTATGTTCAAAGCATCGTTCATGCCTGGTGGACTAACTGCATCCAATCTGAGCTGCCAAAACAATTCCCGGTTAAATTTCATCATTAAGCAGATTGGTATTGCATGTATTTTTATAAATCTTTGTACAATTTTATGTCTTGGTCAGGTAACTAGTTGACGCATCTTATTATGAGGGGGACTGTGCATACACATTCATGTGTATTTATATTTATCTGTGTTACATGCACATATATATCCTTTTGGTTTCTATCATCAACTTTTTACATATTATTATTTTTTATATACATTTTTATACGTTTCGTCATATAGCACACATTTCCTATATATTTTTTGACACTTTTGGGACTATATTTTGGTTTTTGGTTTTAGTTAGAAGTTTTATTAAATATTTATATGGCATATTACATGCACTATGTTTTTAAACATTGATTAGGGGTGGTTCATTGGAGGGGGAGGGCATATCATGTGACTTTGTATTCAGTATTTAACATGGTTAACCACATCACAAACATTTTTACTCTGAAGAAGCTCGGTAATAACCGAGCGAAAGCGCTTGGTTTATTGTTGGTGGTGTACTTTTGTGATTTTGATAACGTGTGAATACAGGTGCCGTTTTTAACCTAATTGGTTTGAAATTACATTTTTTGGAGATAAGAGATTCAGGTCCTGTGGCTTTGGACTTGTTGGTTTCTGATTACTTAATCTCTCCGTTACCATCCCTCAGTAAACAAGTGTTGGATGTCATTTTGGAGGCAAGGAGGCCTAGCATTAGAAAATCTTATGCTGAAAAATGGAAAAGATTCTGTTCCTGGAACCAAACTCAAGGGATGGGCACAGCAGCACCCAATATACCTCAGATTCTTCAATACTTAACTGAGATGCTTCACAAGGGTCTTTCTTTTTTCTCAATCAAAATTCATGCCTCAGCCATTTCAGCTCATTACAACACAGAGGCACCCCTGTTCTCTCTCATCCACTGCTCAAGCAGTTCCTCAGAGGAGCCAAAAACTTAAGTCCACCCAGGAGAGCCCAACTCCAGCCTGGGACCTTAACTTTGTATTGGAAAAACTCACGCTACCTCCTTTTGAGCCAGCTGCAAGTGCAGAATTAAAATTCCTTTCTTGGAAAACAGCCTTCCTTTTAGCAATCACTTCAGCAAGAAGGGTATCTGAATTACAGGCCCTTATGGCAGTGGAGCCTTTCATCATCTTCCATTCGGACAGGGTGTCCCTCAGGACCAATCCCTCCTTCATGCCCAATGTAGTTTCCAGTGTGGCTCTTAAGCAGTCCATTCATTTGCCAGCCTTCTTTTCTAATCCACAGAACAAAGGGGAACGGATACTGCACTCCTTAGATGTGCACAGACAACTTGGATTTTACTTGGACAGAACTAAACCTCAAAGGAAATCTGAACTGCTGGTGGCATTTGCTTCAGGGGCAGAGGGGAAGGTCATTTCAAAACAAACCATTTCTAAATGGATAGGCCATTGCATTCATTTCTGTTATAAGCACCATGGAAAACCTACCCCATAGGGGATAAGACCACACTCAACCAGGACTGCATCTACCTCTACAGCCTTTCTCAGATGCATCCCTACCAGGGACATCCTAGAAGCTACTTCCTGGAGTTCTGTACATACTTTCACCATGCATTACCATTTGCCAATTTTCTCTAAATCCAGACCTGGTTTTGCCACTGCAGTCTTGCTGGGCCTTATAGCTGGTCCAAATGCTGTCTAAACTACTCCTCTCCCATCCTTAGCTTTGGGAATCTACCCAAATGCGATGACTGCAACATTGAAACACCAAGAACATAGTACAGTTGTGTACACTTATGTTAAATGTAGATGTTCGAGTGTATTCACTGTTGTAGTCCTGGTTACCCTCCCTCCAGCCCCCTGAATTCTTTGGGCTATACCTCAATTCTCCTTTACTATGCTTAAAAGCTTTTTGGTATATTTGCTTTTTTGTTGGAGATATAACCTTGCCTCTATATATTTAATTGCTTCCCATTAGGGGGGCACCTGACATCTGGAGCAAGAAAAACTGATGTAATGGTGTCATCTACATGCTTTTATACTCGTGACGTGTAATGGTGTCGGCTGCATGCTTTATACGCCTGACTACCTGACGTCATGGAAGATGAGACAGCAATCGACGCAGGACCCAAGACTTTGATAATTAGGCCAACTGAGGGCTACTGCAAGCAGATAATCCAAATATGATGACTGCAGCAGTGAATACACTCTGACATCTACATTTATGGTAAGTGTACACAACTGTACTTTGTCAATCTTCATTCATTCTTTATTGTTGGGTCTCTGTTCTGTCCTCGAAACCTACTCGACCATTGTAACAAGCTCACGCCAGCCAGACACTCTCGAGCTAAGGCTATCCATAATGCCTCTTGTCCCTTCTCCCCATATCTTGTTTGCAGCGTAGAATTTTAGGATGTGTCAGATGTGCTGTCAAGCTAAGTGCTAATTTTTTTGATATAATGTCTTAAAATGTTCTTCGTCCTATAAAAATTTGTCATTAGCTTATCTTTTTGCCTAAATTGATATTTTGTGTGTGAGTGCTGTGTTTTTTTCCATGTTTTTTTTACCTTTTCGTATTACTTCTCTACCATTGCTGGTATAGGCCCCTCCCTTCCCTCTTAACTTTGGTGCCGAAGGTCATATCCCTGCCCAGGACTAGTTACTCCCCATCTGTTGACCCTTTTTATTGTCGGCAATTAAGCTCTTTTGTAGAACATACATAATCTCTTTCAGGGATGTCTATTTTTCCACCAGGAGCCTTTCGGAGCTTGATGTAGTCAGGTTAGTGGATCAGATCTTGGTGGCCTGAGGTCTTTCAGCCCCCTCTTAAGACCTCCCTCCCATCCGCAGCTGAGGTCTCCTCTTTATGGATTCCATCCCGTATTCCTCTTCAATCTCTCCGCAGGTCTTGGAGCCCTCAACTTCGACGCCGCTCCCAGTGCCAATAATGAACCTAACCTTGGCTCCAGGACCGACTCTGTGGTCCTCGGCTCAGTTGGAGCCAACCCACGTTTGGGAACATGACCTGGCTGCTGGCAGCAGGATCCCTAGTTCTGTGCCAATTTTTTTCCACTGTACTGTCTATGGTTCCAGGTGCTTTGACAGTTCCAGGCTCCCTTGGGGCTCCTGCTGTGGAGGTGGGCTCGTTGGAGCAGTGTGTGACCCCAATTCCAAGGTTGTCTTTCTTGGTTCCAGCTCCCATCCCTCTTCAGGTGGGCCTGCTTTCCAGGTTATGGAGAGGTCTCTTGCCTCAGCAGGTGCGCAGTTGGCACCATCTCCCGAGTGTCACATCTGCATATCCTCTGGCTTGCAGCTGTCACAATCTGCTACATCGGGGCAGTGGGCACAAGAGCAGCAAGACACCCTGATGCAAAGTACCCTCTCTTCAGAGTCCTCCTCAGACCTTCACTCTGATGAGCCACCCGTAAGAGATCGTGCAAGTGGAAGCACCTAGATTCTCCAGAAGAATCTCTCACTGAGGATACAGACTACGATGAAGGGGAAGAGTCCCCATGGTCACCCCCTGAAGATTTCTGCTTTGGAGACATCCTGGAAATCTTGACACAGAGGGGTGATTGGAAGGCCACCAACACTTCCTTTGAGGAATCTGTCTTCTTGCAGGCTTTTCATGCCCAACCTTCTACTTCTTGGGTGACCCCCACCTGCCGATGAATTGGTCAACCTCATTGTGCAGCATAGTAAAAACGAACTGACAGATTCAGTTCCCACAAGCACCAAGCACAGAGAACAAAGTGTAATTCTGAATATTTAATATAAAAATAAAAAATAGAACATGCAAGTGCTTTCGTTTAGGCAGTGCATCAGATGTCTTGCATGTTGTATTTTTTATTTTTATATTAAATATTCAGAATTACACTTTGATGTTCATCGTGTTATACTGCTGCAGTCGTCACACTTGGGTTATCCTGCCGTCAGGTGGTCCCGCAGTCGGACAAATCCCAAAGTCTTGGTCCGGCGTCTGTAGTCGTCGCTTCTTCCCTGAAGTCAGTGTGACAGGGGTATAAAAGAGGCAGCCGACGCCATTTTCTTCAGACTTTTTTGCCGCGCGGTGCCCGAAACAGAAGCAGTTCGCAAGTGCCGGTCGGCTAGCTTCTGAGATTTTCGAATCGAATTTCAGCCCGAAGTCTTCTCTAAAGCTAAGTACCCCGTTGGGGAAACTTTTCTTGCTTCAGACCGATGTCAGACAAAGTTAATAATTGCATTTCTTGTGGGAAGCAAATACCTCATAAGGATTTTCATTCTTATTGTATTCCTTGCCTAGGCCCAGACCACGACGTCTCTGGTTGTCGGTTTTGTGCTAGGTTCAACAAACGTACAATCAAGCATCGGGCGGATTTTGCCCGACATTATTTTGGCAGAAAATTTAACTATAGCATGTCGTCAGAGCAACCGACATCAGCAATGACTAAACGCAAGGATAAGGACAGACAACCAAGGCCAAGACCAGATACCGAGGCCACAGCATGGCCTGCCGCTGGTTCTCCGGTTTTCAGCGAGCCGCCTACGCAGCCCCTGACTACTGCTGATTTAGAAATTCTGACGGCCTCCCTGACCGAATCAGCTGGGCCTCAGGAGACTGGTTCCATCTCACCCCTCGGATGCCAACCCTGATGGTGATCCGGAGGTTTTGGACAGGCCTTCGGTTTCTGAAGGTGTCTTCAAACCGACAGCTATCTCTATTAAGTCTTATGCTAAACTTAAAGCCCCCTTAAAAGTTAGGAAACCGGGTCCACAGACCCCCCCCACAGGCCCCTATGCCTAAAAAACAAATGCTTAAGATGGCTGAGGATTTAATTACCCTTATCAGGGGTTCCCAACCCCCTCCTGACAAAAGGCCTAGACTGGAGGAAGATTATCCTTCCTCTGACCAAGCATCCATTTCCTCAGTTAACTCTGAGGACCAGGATTATTCCTTCCCTCCTTATGAAGACTCAGATGCTGAAGAGTCCATTCCCTCTGTCTCTCCCCCTGAAGACTACTCTTTTGGGGAAACTTTACACACCATGAGGGAACACTTCCACTGGGAAGGCCAAGATTACTCTGACTCTAAGAAAAGACTCAGTGAGTTTCTTCTTCTTCCACAGAATAGACCCCTTGCAATTCCTCCAGTTTTAGACATTTTGGATGATGTTTACTCCGAATCTAGTCTAAACCCATACACCTTACCTCCTGCACCAGCTAAACCAGACAGATACTACCGAGTTCCTGATTCTCATAAGTTTCTATATAAAAGCCCTGTTGCAGACCCCAAAACCATTTCCCAGGGTCCCAAAGGGGTTAAGGCCTCTACTGCTAAGAATCCACTACCTTCTGAAAGAGATTCCAGAGCATTAGAAAGATGGGGGAAGAAAGTGTATACATCTGCCACTTTGGCCATGAGGGCCTTAAACTGCCAGTTCCACATGCTAAAATACCAGCAGTACTTGATTACACAGTTAAAGCAGAAAATGATCCCTCAGACAGATCAACCTGATTTCAAAGAGATGCAGGATTTGCTGCATGCAGCAGAACAGGTGGGAAAGCATACCTTACAGTGTGGTTTTGATTCATTGGAAGCCTCGTGTAGAGCAGCTGTCACAGGATCTGTAATTCATAGACATGCTTGGCTAAAAGAGCAAGCCTTACCAGAACATGTCAAAGCAAAGTTATTGGATGCTCCATTGCAGAAAAATGTGTTATTTGGTGTCAAAGCAGAGGAAGTCTTAAAGAAAATGGAAGAAAAGGCAAAATCTATGCAGACAGTTAAAAATTTTTTACAGGTACAACCTCCTCGTTTCAGAAGAAACTGGCCATCAAAAAACTGCTTCTTTCCTGCATCAGACAGACCCCAAAGGGGTAGGTACAGGCGCCCAAGGGGCAGTGGCCAGCCACAAGGTTCTTTCAGGCCTAGACAATGGCATACAACAACTCAAAGAGGTGGAGACGAAAGATCTCAACCCTTCAGGAACACAATGACTTCCCTCTTTGCCTGCCAAGCAAAATTGCCCTGGCAGCACCTTTGGGAGGAAGGCTGGCTCTATTTCCACAAAATTGGCACATCATAACAAAGGACAAATGGGTTCTGGATATTATTACCCGAGGCTACAGATTTCATTTTCACACTTTACCATGGATGAGAGGCATGCCAAATCTGCCTCCAAACCAATGGGCAGAGGCACAAACGCAAATTTCAGCTCTCATGGATATGAAAGTAATTCAAAAGGTACCTACAAAAGAGCAAGGTCAAGGTTTTTACTCGAGACTATTTCTAGTACCAAGAATGGACAAAGCCTGGAGACCCATTTTAGACCTCTCAATTCTAAACACATGCCTGGAGGTACCCAAATTCAAAATGCTCACACTACAGCAGCTTCTTCCCATGCTGGGCAAGGAGTCTTGGCTGGTAACGTTGGACCTCAAAGAGGCATACCTGCATGTTCCTATCAGACAAGAGTGCAGAAGATACCTCAGATTTTTGGCAGGTACAACGCATTATCAATTCTCTGCATTGCCCTTTGGCTTATCTACCGCACCCGGAGTATTTACGAAATGCCTGACATCAGTAATTGCATACTGCAGACAACGAGGAATACAAATTTATCCATATCTGGACGACAGCCTGATCCAAGCGGACAGCAAGGACATTCTATTACAGCATCTGGCATTTGTAACAAAGCTGCTAAGTTGCCTAGGGTACACAGTAAACAAAAAGAAGTCAAAGCTAATACCCTCACAAGACATAATATTCCTGGGTGCCAGCTTAAATACAGTGGCCCAGATAGCTTATCTCACGCCAGACAAACAAAAACAGCTGACTCAATTCTTCAAAAAGATAGCAACTTGTACCCAGCTCACTGCAAGGAAAATCCTGCAGGCATTGGGGTTCATGGCATCCTGCATTCAACTAGTTCCACATGCAAAGTTGCATATGAGGAAATTACAATGGTACCTGAAAAGTGTATGGTCTCAACACAGGCACAGCCTCGAAACAAGTATACCTCTCATTCCCTGCCTTCAAAAAGAGTTCCTATGGTGGGCTCAAGCATGTCAAATAAACAAGGGTCTTCCTTTTGTCTTACCTCCAGCAAACCAAACTATGACAACAGATTCTTCAGACTATGCCTGGGGAGCACACATGGCAGGACAGTGCATACAGGGCAAATGGTCTGCAAAACAATTGCATCTACACATGAACCAAAAGGAGATGCTAGCTGTGCAAAATGCACTGACAGCCTTCAAGGACCTCTTGCATCCAGGACAACTACTAATAAGGACAGACAACACCACAGTTATGTGGTACATAAACAAACAGGGAGGAACACACTCCTACCCTTTATGCAGACAGACAATGACCTTGTGGAACACAGCATTGACTTACCAAGTACAACTGCAAGCACAATTCCTGCCAGGAAAGGAAAACATATTGGCAGACGAATTAAGCAGAAATATGGCAGATCCTCACGAGTGGAGACTACACCCACAAGTATTTTAAATGATAACTTAAAGGTGGGGACGCCCAGACATAGATCTAATTTGCCTCCCCCAACAGTTGCCAACTACAAATATTTTGCACAAGGACTTATTCCCTAGCCGGGAAAGTGGACGCCCTATCATTCAGTTGGACAGCATTGACAGTCTATGCCTTCCCACCACTGCCTCTATTGACCAAGGTATTACTGAAAGTCAGATCAGAGAGACCACAAATGATCCTCATTGCTCCGGACTGGCCACGACAGCACTGGTACCCATTACTAAGGAGCTTGACTCACAGCCCTCCATGGATCTTGCCTCAATTCCCACTTGTGTTGACTCAGCAAAACTCTCAGATCCTTCACAGTCAGCTCAGGACTTTAAATGTAGCTGCATGGAGAATACCTTGAATTATCAATCAACACTTCTGTCAAAGGACGTCCTGAATGTCATTTTGGAGGCCAGGAGGCCCAGCACCAGAAAAACTTACTCAGACAAATGGAAAAGATTTTGTGCATGGAACCAGGCTAAATGCCAAAATCCTGGGATACCAAACATTCCTCAAATACTGCAATACTTAACTGAGATGCTACACAAAGGCCTTTCTTTCTCATCCATTAAGATCCATGCTTCAGCCATTTCAGCTCAATATAATACGGATCCTCCCATATTCTCACACCCTTTACTAAGGCAGTTTCTCAGAGGGGCTAAGAATATAAGACCCCCCAGAAAACCCCCAACGCCAGCTTGGGACCTCAACTTTGTTTTAGAAAAATTAACACGGCCTCCTTTCGAACCAGCCTTCTGAGCAGAACTACAATACTTGTCATGGAAAACAGCTCTGTTGCTGGCTATCACCTCAACACGCAGGGTCTCAGAACTACAGGCACTCATGGCAGTGGAACCTTTCATCATTTTCCATCAGGACAGAGTCTCTTTACGAACTAACCCTACCTTTATGCCAAAGGTAGTATCCAGTGTGGCTTTGAATCAGACCATTCATTTACCCACCTTTTATCCAAACCCCCAGAATAAAGGAGAAAAACTCCTTCACTCTTTGGACATTCACAGACAGCTACGTTACTATTTGGATAAGACAAAGATCTTCAGAAAAACTGACCAACTCTTTGTATCCTATGCTGCATGTTCACAAGGAAAGGCTATTTCAAAACAGACCATCTCCAAATGGATAGCACATTGTATCCGCTTTTGCTACTCGCACCATGGGAAAGCAGTGCCTGTTAATATTAGGTCCCATTCTACCAGGGCTACAGCAACCTCAGCTGCCTTTCTCAGGGGGGTTCCAACCAAGGACATTCTGGAGGCAGCTACTTGGAGTTCAGTGCACACCTTTACCAAGCACTACCACCTTCCATTATACTCAAAAACCAGAGCTGGTTTTGCCACTGCAGTTCTGCAGGGCATCCTAGCTTTGCCTAACCCAGTTTAGTACCAGCCACCCCCCATCCATAGCTTTGGGGTTCAACCCAAGTGTGATGACTGCAGCAGTATAACACGATGAACATAGTGCAGTTTTGTACCTACCATAAATGTAGATGTTCGAGTGTATATACTGCTGCAGTCCAGTTTACCCTCCCACCATCCCCTCTACATACCAGAGTGTTAGTTATAACTCCATGTACATCAATCAATTGGATGCATGTGTATATGGTGTATTTGCTAACGGCTAGTACTATTGTTTATCTACTAAGATATTTTTCAATAGTTATTTGTATTGCCTTCCTAGTTGGGGGCACCTGACATCTGGGGCAAGAAAAACTGAAGAAAATGGCATTGGCTGCCTTTTATACCCCTGTCGCACTGACGTCAGGGAAGAAGCGACGACTACTGATGCCGGACCAAGACTTTGGGATTCGGCTGACTGCGAGACCGCCTGACGGCAGGATAACCCAAGTGTGATGACTGTAGCAGTATATACACTCAAACATCTACATTTATGGTAGGTACAAAACTGTACTTTCTCTGTGTTTGGTGCTTGTGGGAACTAAATCTGCCAGTTCATTTTTACTTCGTGGTCTGTTTCAGCATTTTGGTTTTTCATTGTGCAGCATGCTTGGAAGGCCGTTGACACTATAAAGTCAATTCCCTGGAGAAAGGACAAAATTCTTAGTGTACAGGAAGACCAACCCCACTGGTCTAAAGACTTAGCAGTAGATACTGTGGTGGTGGCAGCTGCCACAAAGAAGGCACTTCCAGAGGAGAGTCCAACTGTTCATCTTCCAAACCAAGAGTCTTGGATAATGGACAGATTCTGGAAGCTGGTCTACGCTTCAACGAGCTTTGATATACAGATGTTTAATTTCTTGGCACGGTTTACCCATCTTCAGTGGGACCTGATCACTGAGCTCTCAGGCACCTTGACAGGGGCAGTGTCTGACGAGGTATGCAATAAAGTTGCCTCCCAGTTTGTGACCCTAGAATCATTATCAAACTTGTCCATGCGGCTTATTGCACACACAGCCAAAGGGACGGCCAGGGCAGCGGGTACAGGTGTTGCCATCAGGTGCCATGCCTGGATGCACTTATTTGATTTTGCGGACCCTTTCAAGTCTTCCTTAGTCAATGCTCTGGTTGATGCTACCTAGCCATTTGGCCCAAAAGTCAGACACACTAGCCAGGTGCTAGAAGGACAAAAGGATCCTTTCTGCTGTGGAGTGTGTTTTTTTGCTCCTCAATGACCTTACTGCAGGAATCGGAGGAGTGGAAAGATGGGGTTCAGGAAGTCTCAAGGGCCTTTTTGAGATGCACTTGATGAGTTTTTCCCCCCAGAGCAGAGGGGGACTCATCTGGAAGACACCCCTCCCGTGGTAGATGGGGCCCATGTAACCAGGGTTCCAGGGATTCCTTCTCTGGACAACTCTACCAGGCAATCTGGAGGAAGATTCTCTCTGCACTAATTAGCCTGGCACTCAACATCAGGTTACTGGGTGCAGACGATAGTTACCAGAGGTTACCATATCCCCTTTGATCTTTATCCAAGACCACAAAGGCAAATCCCCGATGTTCCACCCAGTCAGAGGGATAATACAGCAGCACAAGAAATTCAAAAGCTGCTTCAAAAGAGTCATCCAGACAGGCCCACCAGACCAAATAGGATCCGTTTTTTACTCAAGATTCTTTTCAGTGCAGAAAGACACGGGACTGGAGGCCATTTCTACACCTCAGTGTCTTGAACACAAGTTTGTTCAACAGACAAATTCCGGATGGTCACGGTACAGTACATTCTCCCGTTTCTGGAGAAAGACTATTGCATGTGCTCTTTAGATCTTCAGGATGCATATTACCACATAAAGATGGACAAGCGCTCCAGAAGATACCTCTGCTTCTGGCTGGGAGCCACTCACTACCAGTTTTGAGCACTGCTCTTTGGTCTCGCTACAGCCCCCAGGGTGTTCACCAAATGCATGGCGGTGGTAGCAACTTACCTAAGACTGCAAAGATTCCATGTGTTTCCGTGTCTCAGCGACTGGCTCCTCACCAGGCATCTACTGCTTCATGCCTTGGACTCCATCCTACACCTTGCAGAGTACTTAGGCATTTCAATAAACCGGGAAAAGTCAAAGCTGTCACCCACGCAAGAGTTAGAATTCATCAGAGCAACATTCACCAGGAACTCCTTCCTATATGGCTGCTCTACCTCATCACAGGCTGCATAGGTTAAGATCGTATCTCTTTCAAGATAAAGTCCCAGCTTGCTTAGTCTTACAACTTCTTGGGTCAATGGCTGCCACAATCATTCTAGTTCCCCTGGCAAGGTACCATATGAGTCTGCTTCAATGTCTTCTGGCATCACAGTAGTCTTTGTTGACACACCCAATGCCTTACCTTATCCGCATAACCAACTGATGCAAGCAGGACCTAAATTGGTGGATGAAGTCATATAGAGTCGCCCTTTCACCCCCGCTCAACTTAAGACCATAGTGACCACGGATGCATCCGTGATGGGGTGGGGGGCATTTTTAGAGAAAGACAGTCCAAGGCACTTGGTCCACCTCAGAGACCAATTTGCATATCAGCATCCTAGAACTGTAGGACGTGATTCTAGTATTTCAGGCATTTCAATTGGCCCTCCCTTCGGGGACAATTGCTATCAAGTTAGACAATATGTCAGTGGTCTGGTACATCAACAAATGGAGAAACCATATCCTACCCATTGTGTCTGGAAGCCCTAAGTGTGTGACAGTGGGAGATAGCATCCAACCGCTTTCTGTTAGCAATGCACATTCCAGGGAATTCCAACGTGATTGCGGACAAACTGAGCAGATGTATCCTTCTGCCTCACGAATGGTCTCTCAATCCCAAAGTGACAAAAAATTTTCATCTATGGGATCACCCTTGCTGTGACCTATTTTCATCTCCCATAAACCACAAGTGCATCAGCTACTTTGCCCTGTCCCCCCTGAGGGGCAGACCCAGAGAGGTGCTCTCCTTTCCCCCTGATCTCCCAGTTTTTGAAGAAAGCCCAGCGGGTGAGAAGTAAAGTGATCCTCATTGCACCTTATTGGCCCTGTCAAGTATGGGTTCCCCTTTCTGCGGCCTTGCCTAGTTCATCATCTGTGGACTCTGGACCCAACCCCAGACCTGTTGCCTCATCTACAGGGGTTGGTCCATCCCAACCTACACAGTCTCAGGCTGACGGCTTGGTACCTCCACTTCCAGTAATTGCCAGGCAGAACAGTCTGTCTTCCCTAGTACAGAAAATACTTCTGGCTTCCCATAAACCATCCACCAGAAGACTTTATCTTAGTAAATGGAACAGATTTGTGCTTTGGTTTCTTGTTGAAAGAAGTGACCCTTTTTCAGCCTTGATTAATAAGGTATTAGAATATTTATCAACTATTTAAAATCATGGGCCACGGCTTCTACTTTTAGAGTTCATTTAGCTGCCATTTCAAGTTTTCATAATGGTTTTGATGGCCTTTCCTTTAATGTCTCATCCCCTTTGCAAAGCCTTCCTGAAAGGTGTTATGCATTTAAAACCACCCTTTAAAGAACCCATTGAACCTAGGAATTTAACATTAGTTTTGCAAAATTTAACCCATCAGTCCTTTGAGCCAACAGCTGCCTATGATATCAGATTCTTATCTTGGAAGACCCTTTTCCTGGTGGCCGTCACGTCAGCCAGGAGAATATCAGAATTACAGGCTGTGTGTGAAATGTCCATATATCATTTTTCACAGAGAGTGTGTCACTTAGGACTTAACCCCTCTTTCCTTCCCAAGGTTGTATCAGACTCAAATATTAATCAATCTAGACCTACCAGTTTTCTTCCCAAACTTCTCAAACAAGGGAGAGTATTGTTTCCACTTGTTGAATGTACACAGACAGTTTTTATCTAAATAGAACAAAATCAGTTAGAAAATCCAACCAATTGTTTTTGTTCTTTACAGGCACTCGACTGGGCAAACCAGTTTCCAAAGTTACCTCATCAAAATGTTTGAGAGATTGCATCACCTTTGTTTATGACCAAAATAAACTAAACCTATCAAGTATGGTCAAGGCTCATTTTACCAGATCAGTTTCCACTTAAGTAGCCTTTCATTCTAAAGCCTGTATAGATGACATTTGTGCAGCGGCAACTTGGGCAACCCTGCATACCTTTATCACTCATTACAAATTGGACATGGTCTCCAGGGGTAGAGCATCCTTTGGCTCTATGCTGCTCAGGGATATCCTTCCATAGTGCCTCCCGGGACATAAAGTAGCTAGGGACTGTCCCAACAGTCCAGAATGAATGAAGATTGACAACATCAGATAAAGAAGTTATGTTCTTACCATCCAACTCTCCAACCCTCTCCAAAGACTCCTGGAGGTTCAGGTCTAGTCCTGGTTTTGTAGTAAGGCGGTTGCTCAGACAAAACTTCTACATTTTATTTCTATTGGCAATAGTCAATCGTGGGAGAAGGGAAGAGAGGCACTATGGGTAGCCTTAGCGTGAGAGTTTCTGGCTAGAGCGAGCTTGTTACAACAGCTGAGTCGGTGCCGAGGACGGAACCGAGACACAACAGTCAAGTGAATGCAGATAGAAAACACAGATGGAATGTTATGGTAAGAACATAACTTCCTTTTACAGGGGTGCAAGCCCTCCTACACCCTCCCCCCCTGTTACTGTGTATACCATTTCCAAGATCGCACGACTGTGAGGAAAGGGTAAACTCCCAATCTCCACAATCCTCTGATTTCACACAAGGTAACAACGGCACATGGTCATCTGATTACTTGTTTGCTTGTGCTGGTATAAAAAAAATTTAATATTCCAAACGTTCAACAAATTAGACACTTCTCGTATGTAGTGTGTGTATGTGTATCTCATAACTATTTACTTAGTTACTACTTTGTGAGCCTTTGTAAAACTGTACTTGGTAAGGTAATTAGCCAGTGTAGATAGCTTTGAAGTCCTGACCTGTACCTACATAGACAAAAAGCAGTCGTGCCTGAACTGTATTTACAGAAATCGATCTGAGGTAACCATTGAGCCTGCCTAAGGGACTCAAGGAAGCAAAAGTGAAATCTCAGTTTTGTCTTTTCGGCTTTTCCCGATTAGGGGTCGCCACAGTGAAACTCCGGTCTGCTAATGATTGGCAGTAGATTTTTATGGTGCCGAGTTGCCAGCCCGATGCCCAACCTTCAATGAAGGCACGCCCATTTACGCATTGTCTTTCGAACGCCATTCAACCGCAGGGAGGACATGCAGACTCCACACCGAAGGCACTCCAGCCGAGAATCGAACAGGAGAACCTCTTGCTGTGAGGCAACAATGGTACCGCTGCACCAGTTCTTATACTAATTAACTTGGATAATAGTTCTAATACCTTTATTCACTCAGATTTCCCAAAGTTATGACTCTGTAATGGCAAGCCCAATCCCAGTGGATGAATTGCAACTGCTGATTAAAGTGCAAGTAATCAGTAGGTGGAGCTTCTAGAAATTAAGCCAGACTCTACAGAAATTGGCAAATAGTTTTGTATAAGGTGCTTCCAATGATTTTTGCTACTGTTGTTGCTCATTAAGAAAGAATCTCAGTCTGATGCGGTGTATGCCATGTAAAAGGCAGTTGCATATATCTTAATAGTGAGATGCTTGCTTTCCCTCTCATAAAGCAATCATAATGATTTTGTCATCACTAGCTTATGAATCTTCTTGATTTGCATCAGCACCACCTCCCATAATGTAAATGCAGAAAGTAGTGCACCTTTGGGAAGAATGTGTTTTTACTTCACTGATCTTCACAGTAAAGCAGCTGCACTCTAGAGCAGGAATGTACTAGTAAAGACAGAAGTTCCTACACAAGTTCATAGCATCCACCCAACATTTTAGGGATGGCAATGTGTAGTCTAATTCCCAAATACCTGTGGGGACATCTGCTTAAGAACTAAAGCAGATTGCTCTTCTTTAACTGAACCTGCTTGGCCTCCTTTGTTTTTGGAGTGTTGGCTGTGGTACCAGAAATGCAGTGCAGTGCCTCCAATGCTTTATACAGACAGGTCATATCCCAGTATCAGTCAAGACTAATCTTGTCCAAAAAGTAAGGTCTGAGCTATTCAGAGTTAATCATCATCGTATTTTCAACCAGAAAAGCCTTTGGCTGTGCATGTTATCAATACCAAAACAGATGGACAAGAAAATGCTTGGGGAGAGGGGCAATCCTGCTTGTTCCTCTAGAAAGTCTGAAACGGTGATTGTACTGTAGTCCCAGAAAGCAGTCTAGCAAAGAGAGATTGGTTGAGAGCTGCTGCCACTGCAATCACAAACAGATGGACTTCAGACTCCTATAGTGCTGACCATGGGTACTTCCAATGTAAAGAATGAAAAGCTTTTTCAGAGTCAGCAAGAATGGCGACTGCTAATCAGTGTCTTTAAGATTATCAGTACTGCAGTAGACTTTCACATGTCCTACCTGTAGTAAATCAAGAATTGGGGGAGGTCAGTCATAAGCATTTAGTAAAGATACCCTCACAATAGCTTTGTATCAAAGTTTGAACAAGACTGGTTGACTCCTCTAACATCAGCAGTTATTTTCTAGTTTAGGGATCGCTGTTATAGATTCATTCAGGAGCGGAAGAGGTAGTCCAGATGCAAAGCCTTCTGGGAACTGTAAATGGATGGTACAGGAAAGTTTCTACTTTGTAGCCTTGTATTTGCCAGGTATGAAGACTGACCCTAGATCTTTCCTCATCAGTATTTATTGCAGAGACTACCTCATGTAATTGGAGCCAAAAGAGCAGAGGTGTGCATTACAGGCATCTTCTGGAGTTGTAGCTTAGCTAAGAATTTAGGGTACATATCAAAACTAGGGCCCAGTTTTTCCAGATCTGCACATAGTGCTTGGTAAAAACCTGTTTAATAGCAGACTGAGTAAAGAGAGGGCCATTGGGGGGGGTCTCATTTCATTGTGCATGCATGAAGTCTGCTCTGCCTAAATTTGAGGGCTAAAAGTTTGTCTGGTCTTAGTCCCTCATCCACTGCCCATGGCTGTAAGGCTACCCTGTGCTGAGTGTCTAAAGCAAATTTAGGTTACCAATGCAAACCTTTTGAATTAATGAATATAAGTCATCTAATCTCTAGTAAGGTTTTGCTTTGGTGGCCCAACAAATATTCTGTAAGGACCACTTAAAGCTTTCTTCCCAAGTCATGGTCATACAATTGGTTGGATTTAGTATAAGGAACCCACTTTTCAGTGGGTCAGCCCTCCACTTTGGCATGCATGTCAGAGGTCCCAAAGAGAGAGAGGAGGGCTTTGAAAGGGCAGTGACCAAATCTGGGAGTTGGTTAGTCAGGGTTAACAGTTGTGAGGAGAGGACCCTAGTAATCTAATATGCTAGAAGATTTCCGCAAGGCATGGAAAATATTAATCCAGACTTGTTTATCCCTAAGCATGGAATGCAGATTTGAATTGTTTAGCCCCCAGTTTTCCATTCCCAGTAACATGTTTCAGCACTTAAATGAACCTACGGGGGAAGAATAAGTTAAAATCCCTCCCCACCACCATTGGTATATTACCATCGGGTACTGGAAGACAGGAAGCTTGCAGATATGTTCAGTATATACATATTTGGTATGTATGCATTACTTTGGAGGAGAACGAGGGTGTGTGCATCATGGATAAAAATCCACCTCCCCTCTATCTCTGTGGATTAATTCTGGAGTCAAGTTGTGTTTACATAAATTGTAACTCACCTTGTGGGTGACTTGGCTAAGCTCACTAAGGATCTCCTCCTCCTCCCGGACTGTCTGTCTTCTGATCATTTTAATTCACTGCAGCATCATAATGTCTGCACTTCCATTGGTGACTCAAGTTACTGTTTGGGAAGGGACCAGCTTGCCAAGTACAACTAGTTTGGAATTTAACCTGACAGTGTGTGTTTTTGGCAAGGGGAACATTCACCCCAGACTCACTGAACCAAAATATATCAATTCCATGGGTGCTTCTCCACATCTCTTGAATATATAAATGCAATATGGTCACATCAACACAGAGAACAGGAAAATCTGTGAAAAGAAATTAACTGCTGTCCGTATACACTTAGAAACCACACCAGCATTGATTTACTTGGGAAAACGGCAATGGGGGAATTCAGCATTGATGAGTTGAACTCAGCCAGATGGAACATTGTCCACTTTATGGTGGATGAGCTGTCACCAGCTGAATGCCAGCTTTCACTGTTCTAAGGTACATGCATGTCGCAGAGTTAATGCCCCAATATTAAATGTTAAACTTAAGGCTGTTGTTGAACAGTATCTTGTCAACCAAAAAATGCAAGCATTTGTGTGAAGAGTAACCACCAGCATGGTAAAACCTGCATAACAGCAAGTCATTGTTATCAATGGAGAAATATATTGCTTTATTCTGTTGCTTCTCGTGGCTGTCCATCCAATATTGCATTAGGGATCATCTCCAAATTATGTTCCATATCCACCAGTGGATTCATTTGCAAGTACAAGAAATCTGATACTAATAGGAGCAGTGCTCAATTGCCAACTAACCTACGTCCTTTAGTTCTGGCTCTGGGCTGCTCTCTGGTACCTGGAGTGTTCGCACACACTGAACTGGCAACTGCAACTTGCCCTGAAGGTCTTTGCCACTACCACAAACTTTCTAGGTTCTAGCCTGTGTTGGGATGGGACAAAAGCTGTAGTGTTCATGGCAAGCTTTCTAGTGAGAAGTTGAGAACAGATTCAGTTTGCACCACCTGTGATGGCCTGTCTACCCCAGCCAGTAATTAAGGAGCCTCAGTCTTCACCATTGACACCAGTAAGAGACTATCACTAAAAAATAGATTTGCACAGCATTTTCAAATGCAGCTCTCTGCATCTAACA
This sequence comes from Protopterus annectens, assembly GCF_019279795.1. Taxonomy (NCBI): domain Eukaryota; kingdom Metazoa; phylum Chordata; order Ceratodontiformes; family Protopteridae; genus Protopterus; species Protopterus annectens. The sequence goes on along the minus strand of NC_056728.1, from coordinate 600,616,828 downwards.
CAGTTTACACATTTTCCCCTAGAGCACACAGGGGACACACTCCAGACCTGGGACTGGACTCTCCAGATCCTAAACAAGACTCACCTTAGAGCATTGTGTCCCAGTTCAAGTAGCTGACACCACTCACACCTGGCAGTTTGAGTTTCATACACATTCCTGGTAAAAGCCGACACAGATGTCCCAGCTATGCCCCCTTCTTCCCAGACAATAAGGTAACTACGCTGCCACCAATCAACTACTCTCAGGCTCTTAACAAGGGTATCCAATTATACTGAGTAAAATCAAGACTAATATAAATGGTAGTGTAACCAAAGCAGCTAGGCTTTTAGGATTGGCCAACATATCACTAAATAAGCACAAGTATTCTCAAGATGTTTAAAGTATTCTCTAAAGGACTGTGATAACTGTCATAGATATTTGCATCGAGTTCCAAAGAAAATGAAACAAACTGCTGTGACTCTCGGTGCTAGTTATGGAATGACAGCACATTTGATCACCTGACTGATACAATACACCCTCAGTGCTTTGCTAAGAACTGTTGCAGTATTTGAAAATTATAGAACCGTTTCAAAAACTTCTACTCTTCCCTTCCAGAATTTTGTTCAAACATATACATTTAGTCAGTTTTAACACTTTTGATACATTTTTAAGACAAGCATTTGTACAAGTCAGTGTGATAGTCAAATGATATTATTTACAAAACTCCAGCTAACAATGCTGGCATGTGTTACACATGCATTGCCCTATTATCTGTAGCACAAATGGTAATACCACACATTGTCACAGCACTAATTGCAAAAATTTAACTGCTGTTTCTGGATTCCAAAACTGCTTTTAATTTGGGGTTCACTTGGTGCATAATTAGGTAGGATATTTAGTGAATTTAGCATTGCATCCACAATAACTTTTCCATTTATCACATTCACAGAGAAGTCCTGGTAAAAGTACACCCTCTTGATCAAATGGCTGAAACTCATTCCCCTCCTTGCCATTTTTCATTAATAGTTCTTAATCCATGAAGTTTAACAGAAAAAGGTCACCTTGTGGGGTATGTGATCTTCCTTTGAGTGTTGCTAGAATGAGAACTGTCCACTCTTCATTTTGCTTAGAGAAGGGCTTTGGGTAGATATTCTTGTATGAAGGGGACAAGGTCATCACCTTCTATGCCCTGAAGCCCTACTAAGCAGAGATTTTTGTAAAACTGATTTTCCATGTCATTTTTACTGCAGATGTAGTTATTTCCTCATGCTGCTTTATTAAGTAAGTTTAGTTTTTCCAGATGATGTGCAGCATTCAGTGATGTGACAGCCTGTGCAAACTGGGGCTTTCCTTCCAGGTCTTTTTTTATTTTAAACACCTTTATTGAATAATCATTTAATACACAGCAACAACTCAACATTGAATAATCATTTAAGACATGGGTAAGTATACATTTAAATAGAATAAAGCAACCATGTTATGTTCACAGTTACAAACATTATACACCCCGTGTATTTTTTATACAATCAATCCAACATTACATAACCTGATCAGTTCCTGCCTTCCTTTAAACCTTATTTCTCTTCAAAAATGTTCTGCTTGTATTGTTCCCACAATTTCAATTTTTGTAAGTAATCTGTTCCTATCCTTTTGTAAAGATCCCACTTCCAGTTTTTTTTTTTATCTCTTCTATTATAATCACTACTTGAAAAACAGTTGGTTTAAACTTTGATTTCCATTTTTTGTAATTGATGTGTAGGCAATTCAGACCCTGTATCCCAGCTCAAAAAAGAAAAAAAAACTTCCTTTGTTACAACCATTTGCCACCCCAATATTTGCTGGAGTACTCTTGTCTCTGTCACTCTCTCTCTTTTTCTCACACATACTCACCCTCTGTCTCTCACTCTTTCTCCGTTTCTATGCCTTATTTAGATGTTCATCGTGTTTCACTGTTGCAGTCATGACTGTAGGGTTCTCCCCTGCCGGCAGGCAGCCCTCGGTCGGCCAGAATCCCAAAGTCTGGGTCCGCCGGCTGTTCAACCATGCTCCCTGACGCCAGAGTGCCAGAGTACAAAGCTGACAGCCAACGCCATCTTCTCTAGTCTTTCTTGCCGTGCGGTGATAGCAGTTCGCAAGTGCCGGTCGGCTGACTCCTGACGATTTTTTCTGATATACTTCAGTCCGAAGATTTTCTTCTCCACTCAAAGCTAAGTACCCCGTTGGGGAAACTTTTTCTTGCTCCACTCCGATGTCAGAAAAAGTTAATAATTGTATTTCATGTGGGAAGCAAATACCTCATAAGGATTTTCATTCTTACTGTATTCCTTGCTTAGGCCCTGACCACGACGTAGCTAGTTGTCGGTTTTGTGCTAGATTCAATCAATGTACAATTGCCGTAAGGTACGATTTTGCTTTTCATTACTTCGGTAGGCGCTTTAACTACAAAATGTCATCGGATACGGTTCCAGCTACCGGAGTTCACAAACGTCGCAGGGATAAAGACAGGCCTCTGAGGTCCAAATCTGATGATAGCGCACAAGCGGAGCCAGCTTCAGGTTCGGCCGTTGTCAGTGAGGCGCTTTTACAGCCCCTGTCGTCAGCCATTTCAGAACCGATGGCCGAAACGGACTCTCATGAGGAGCCAACCAGGCCTTTAAATATTTCTGTTGCAGAACCTTCGGACAGTGCTCCTTCGGATGGGTCCAGAGCCGCTGTGCAGGTACCGGCTTCCGAAGGGGTTTTCAGGCCTACTCAGCTTCTAATAAAGGCAAAGCCTCCTTCTAAATCAAAGACTACAACACAGGCCTCTTCTGAACTGGCTCCCAAGTCACAGAAACAGTTACTCAAGATGGCGGAGGATTTACTTACTATGATTAGGGGATGTTAAGTTGTCTATCTCGCCTTCATTCTTGCTGGATGGGTTCGGAGCCGACCTCGGCTCCGACTCGGCCACTCTAAAAGCTCGAGAGTTGGTTCTACCGGCTCGAGGCTGCCCCTATATCCCACAATGCTAGGCGTGAATTACCTCAGATCTCGTTTGCCGCTACAGCGATCAAGGTGTTTTCTACCGGCTCCAGGTTAGTTTAAATTAGATTAGTCTAATAACCTTTAAACTTACTCTAGCTTAGTTTATCCCCTTTTGTTACCTTTAGTGTAGTGGATATTTATCCCTTCTACCATCTTATCCAGCTCCCTTTTTCAAGAACTAATAAGTTCTTTCCTTAGGCCTTCGGCCTTCCTTCCCTCAGTGTGTGTATGTGTTTTGATAGGAGTTTTATATCCTTAACTTAACTTACTTTT